>NC_064626.1:1048073037-1048379703 GCF_023864275.1 Schistocerca cancellata
AGTACTCCCCCCACCCTTTGTATTGTGAGGATTAATCTAAACTGTACAGAAATTTCCTAGGACCTATGTCACCTAAATTTTTTTCAATTAACCAATTTGTGGTAGCAATCAGCATGTTTTCATTAATTTTTGAATAAGGTTTTGACGTGCAAAATTCTATATAATTAGAGAATACTGAAGAAAAACAATATTACGAAGGAGTGAAAAGTGAGAGATTGGTCAAGAACATAGGCCTACATCGGCCTTAGAAAGACACTGGCTAAGATAATGAAAGGATTCTGATATGACAGAAACTTTTGGTTCATACTCTTGAAAAGAAATAGATATTGTCTAGGTTATTCAGTATCAATTCAGAAGTAATCCAGTAACATAATTAGAACTCTCTCTCTCTCTCTCTCTCTCTCTCTCTCTCTCTCTCCCTCCCCCCCCCCCCCCCCCCCCCTCTCTCCCTTTCTTTCTCGTATGTAAAAGTTTGACCTAATCTACATAATGTTTAAATATTACCTTGTGGTGAAGCTTCCAAACATAATAGTTCAGTGAGTGTAGGCAAACAACGCAGAAATACAAGCTCATGGCTGTGAGATAGATGTAAGCTGTTTAGAAGTTGTAAGGCTTCCATGGCTTAACTGGGATGCCTGCATACGTTTTACTGAATGTAGTGGCGAGCTCACTTTTCTCTTTAATCCAGCAAAGATGCCACTGGTGCTTAAAAAGAGAAGAGCAAAATTTCATATCAAGGGTAAAAAGTGTAATTAAAGTATTAATTTATGTACTGAATGTAGTTTTCACCCTGTATGGTATTAGAAGTCTATTGTAAATTTCAGAAAACTGTGTGAAAGTAATGTATTAATGAAGTTGTTTTTTAAACAAAAAATAAAAAAGGCTGTCTGTACAGTTAGTTGGTGTATTTCTGTCACAACCTTTTGTTTAAGAATATCCAACATTTCCAAAAATAGTTTCAGGTATACTGGAAACAGCTTAAGAATAGTGTAGTATTTTTATTTCTGCTGCATATCAACTTCCTCTGTACCCCATGTGTCCAAACATATAGCAAGAATTCATTACCACATATCCTTGTAGCACTTCTTCTTGTATGTTTGCTTTCAAGACCAGATTGGCCTTTGGAATACACAGCATGTTATTTGACTGTACTTGTCAAGAATATAATACTTATCTTAGTGCATTTGATACATGGGATGACCTAGATGCAACAGTAAATCATCATGAAATAGCAATTTTCAATCCATGCCCAGTACATGCTATTACTATGTCATTTGCAGTGGATACTTTGCCACAAAGTGAATGTGTTTCTTCTGGAACAGATCTTAAGCTGTACATAAGCCTTTCTCTGACGATCTGTTATTCTGCAAAATGATTCGAAGGAACATAATCATGGATTTTGGAAGAAAGTTGGGGGTGGAGGAGGAGGAGGAGGAGGGGTTAGCAGCAGCAGAGTGAGACTTTATGTTGCCCTTCGAGCTGTTCTGAGGTAGATAGAATGGCTGTGAAAGCCAGAAATTGTTTTTGTGCCCTAATCTAGCACATTGATTCAGTAAGTCTCGTTCCCCAGAAGTGAATCATTTCAGTATGCATTGTAGAGCCAAAATGATTGTAGCACACAGTTCACCAAGTAAAAGAAAACTATAAGATTACCTGCTCCCATCTATATACAGTTTCTGATTATTCATAAAGTGAATGAGCTGAGAGTGGGAAATGTTATCTATTCTTTGGTAAGTATTTCAGTGATGATAAATAGAGAAAATGGATGGTGTTTTGGTTTTCATTATGAGTATTGCCACCATTTGTCTTTATGTACACAAATTTGACAAAAAATCATATACTTTCATTTTGTTAGATTGATTACAAAACGAAGTATGAGGGTAATGTTGGTATTTCAATGGTTTGTAGAGTTTGGCCAGTTGAATAATAGTCTTGAGAGTTGCAGAGAAATGTAGCATTATAATTACATGAAATTATTTTGTTATATTAACACCAAGAATTTTATTAAAAGTAATTGTTGTAAGTGATGATTAACGTGTTGAAGTTTAACTTTCTGTCAATAAGATTTTAAACCAAAGAGAGACAGTAATAAGCTCAAAAAGAAGTAACATATTTGCATGAACAGTGGGCTCTTGTTTTTTTTAGGATAGGTACAAGCCAATGGTGCAGGGTAGTGATTTCATCCATCTTTGTTTTGAAGCTGCTCAGATGATTATTTTACAGGCTCTCTAATGTACTCGGGCGAATTTTGTCAACTATATATGACTACTGCAGCTGTCTTTCTTACCTTAAAATGATGACAAACTAATTTTTGATAATCATTTGCAGAAGAGAGTGTAGCATCTGGACTGGAATCAGATATAGAAGACAATGATTCTGATTTGGACACTAAGAAAATACCAATACTTCCAACATCTCTATCAGCATATGACACGTCCATTGACAAAAATCTGCCTGATACAGTAACATTATTGACAACACCTGCTGGCGCCAAAGTATATCTGATTGGCACTGCACACTTCAGTGTGGAAAGTCAGGAAGATGTCTCGAAGGTAAACTACATCTTTTGTGAAATTCAATCTTTCTTTTTTTCTGTCCTTGTCATAATTATCAGAATATGTTACAGTTACACATTTCACTGTTAATTTGTTTTAATTTTTGGCTAATAAGGATTTGTTTATACTGTAGATAATAAGAGCTGTGCAGCCCCACATCGTTCTAGTGGAATTATGTAGAGCACGTGTCAATATTTTACAGTTGGATGAGAAGACTATTTTAGAAGAAGCTAAAAATATAAATTTTGGTAAGATATTCTTTTCCGCAGTATGCAGGACTTTACTATTACTGTGGAAAACACTTTCCAAAAATTACTCTTATTCTTTTTTTCCCTTCATAAATTAATACACTCACCCTAGATTAAATGCTTTTCGCCTTTCTTCTTTAAAACTGGGGGTGGTGATCTAAATATTCTCTGTAATTGTGATGCCAGAATCCATCTGCAACCATTTACGCACAGAAGTAACTGACAAATAAAAGTAAGTATCCGATGTGCAGAATCTTCTGCATTTACAGTATTAAAAGTGTATAAAGTTGACACGTGTGTACACACCTCCAATTGTGAATAATAGTGGGGCAGTATCTCACTGTTCTGGAAGGGTGTTCACATGTTTGCAAAGCTTTCCCAGTGCTTTAAAAGTAGTTTTTGTGCCTTAAAATATTTATGAAGTTGGCACAATTCAAATTCTGCTTCTACTTATACTGAGATTGTTAAATTGCCTGCTGTACCATCTAGAGATTGTTAAATTGCTTGCTGTACCATCTTTGAAAGTGAAGATAATTGTTCTTAAAGACAAATGTAATATTGCTTTGCTTTTCTTTTCTTTTAGAGATTGTTAAATTGCTTGCTGTACCATCTTTGAAAGTGAAGGTAATTGTTCTTAAAGACAAATGTAATATTGCTTTTCTTTTCTTTTTCCTGTTTCTTTGCGTAAATACATGCAACTATACAAAATTTCTTCAAATTGTTTTTCTTCTTTGTCCAAACATCATAATTAAATTGTATGTAGCTGTAACAGATATTAATATTAAATTAAACAGTGGAAAATCCAGGATGGAATGTAACAGTATTATGAAACGGATAGTTGCTACTCACCACATAGTGGAGATGCTGAGTCGGAGTTATAGAAACAACAAAAGGACTGTCAAAAGTGAGCTTTCAGCCAACAAGGTCTATGTTGAAAATAGACAACAAAACACACACACACACACACACACACACACACACACACACACACACAGGCAGCCAGCTGATGCCAAACTGCCTTCTGGCAGTCAGTCAGTCAGAAGGCACTCTGGCTTCAGCTGCCACAGATTGTGGTCAGATGTGTGTGTGTGTGTGTGTGTGTGTGTGTGTGTGTGTGTGTGTCTTTTCAACAAAGGCCTTGTTGGCTGAAAGCTCACTTCCGACAGTCTTTTTGTTGTGCCTATCTGCAACTCAGCATCCCCCTTATATGGTGAGTAGCAACTATCCTTTTCGAGATATAAATGCTATTGTTTTTAATGTACACAATGACATGAAGTGTTTAGTGAAGTCATGTGGTTATAAACACAAATTATTGACTGTAATAAATACTCACAAGGAGGGGATTAAAACAATTTTAAAATAGTTCAACCCGTCTTCTTTCAAAGAAGGAAGGAAAAAAATGTTGCTGGATAGAAGGTAAATGACTTAGTCCAACAAATTGTTTTGCAACAACCAGAAAAGGCACTGTTATAGGGTTTCCTCATGTAATAACTGTTTGAAAGGCTCTCGGGTATATTGTTGTATGCTGTTGTGGAAACTACACAGTTTTTCAGCAAATAAGTAGTTCATCATCTTCAGGTCCTCTAATGAATAGGCAGTTCCTTGCACATTTTGACTGGGCCCCTCTGATTGGTGGAAGGTGACACTATTCATGGTGCTCCAATATATTTACGCTCGATGCCAACCATAGCTGTGTAACAGTGTTGTGTGCCGTTACAATAAGTAGCCATTGTGAACATAGTGTTGTTCTGTGTGCATTGTTGTGTATAGTGATTGCTAATATTATTTACAAAAATGAGCAAGCTTCTGCGTCACTTCTGCAATGCATCAGTCCATTACATGTTCATTTCTTTTCTAAGCTATGAGCTGGCTGCTCTGGGAAAAGTAAACTGGGCTTGTCTCAGTAGCCAGTGGACTACGAGCTGATAGCAACCTTCTGCTCCCAGAATCCTCCACTAAGGGCCAAGTAAAAGTGTGCAATCAGTATTACTTCAGTTGAAAAGTGCAGGAAGAGAAGAGAGGCTGTAAGATCATCATGTAAAATGTGATGTTAACTTCCAGAACCCTCTTCTGCAGAAACAGACTACAAATCACATTGTGATATCAGACTGCTGTCAGTGGTTCCTGTGAAATCCAGTTCTTGTCGATTAAATAATTCACCATACATATTTTGACCACTTCTGTAACCCCCCTGTGGGTCCGGGTGTTAGAATAGGCCCGAGGTATGCCTGACTGTCGTAAGAGGCGACTAAAAGGAGTCTCACACTTTTTGGCCCTATGAGTTCAGGTCCCATTCTATGGTTTGACCTGTCACTTCTGAAATTCTACAGAAGTGCGAGCCATATGAGGAGGGACGCCTTACGTGGTGCACTATTGCCCTTAGATTCAATCTCCTGAATCTCTTGTCGCGGCTTTGCATCTCCACCTGCGATTCAACTATTTGGGTGAGGACACTTCCCAGGGTATGTCATCATCCATTGTCTCCTGTCCTCTTTCGCCTCCATGACAATATAGGATTTCTCTGCACCCAATATCTAACACAGTAGCCAGTCTGTTGTGATGGGGCCTTCATGTACCCATTTGGTGGTAGCCCCATGACAACACGTGGATCGCACTGCTGATGCCTGAGCTGTAAACCACCCACATACTGCCTGTCTTCCTGGGGCATCAGGACTCCCGGCAATGGCCATCATGCCAGTTGGCCTTTGTTGTCGCTGGGTGGGATCCATGGGGAGAGCCCCTGGTTGGAGAGGGTGGCATCAGGGCGGATGACCCACAATGTAGCAAACTGTCATCTCTTGCTGTTGACTGCATGGCACCAGCAACCTCTAAGAAGGACAAGATAGAATACAATGCTGATAGGTATGACCCTAAATCGTTTCCCTCCCTCCCTACGCCATGGGAGGAATGTAGAGCTACAGAATGGAGAGAGCCATATTCGCCTCAGTTTTTAGTCTGTAGCAGAACCGACCTGGACTCTTTTCTACCGACGAAGCTTCAGTTTTTCGTTGAATGCCTTGAGGATATGTTTGGAGGAGTGACAGCGTTGTCCAAGATGCGAAACAGCGCATTCTTGATTCAGACAGCATCCCCAGCCCACTCCCGAATGTTACTCGCCTGTGACAAGCTGGGTGATATTCCTGTTTCCATCACTCCCCATAAAAGATTCAACATGGTCTAGGGGATTATTTTCCATAGTGACCTCTTGCAGTCTGACAATGAGCTCCGTGCCAATTTAGAACGACGGGGTGTTCATTTCATCCGGTGCATTTACAGGGGACATAAAGACAACAGGTTTGCTACTGGTGCCTTCATCTTGGCCTTTGAGGGTATTCATTGCCTGAAAAGGTCAATGTGATGGTTTACCGCTGTGACGTTAAACCATAATCCCTCCCCCAATGCGGTGCTTTAAGCGCTGCAAGTTCGGGCACATATCTTCCCGCTGCACTTCCAGCACCACATGTAGAGACTGCAGATGTCCACTGCACCCAGATTCTGCATGTGCGCCACCTCCCACTCGCATCAACTGTGGAGAACACCACTCCCCTTGCTCGCCCAACTGCCCAGTTCTCCAAAAGGAGCGGAGAATTATGGAATACAAGACCCTGGACTGGTTGACTTACACAGAGGCTAAACGTAAATTCGAAAGATTACACCCCATTCAGTTGATGTCGGCATATGCTTCAGCTACATCACCATCGCCGTCCCAAGTGCCAGTGGTTCCTCACTCTATGCTACGAATAGTGGCCCCTCTGGGCCACCAGAATACATCCACTCCCTTGGTGGTAGGGGGCAAATCTTCCTCCGGTGCTCCCAAAGCACCTACTTCAGGAGAAAGTCCCCCCACCCCCCCAAATGCAGGGGACATTTGTTCCCTCCCCCCTACCAGAGAAGCAACAGCCTCCTCCGGCTCCTGTTGTGCGGGAAGGGTCCCTTGGGGCCCTCTCTTCCAAGGTCTCCACTAATGCCATGGTGGACACTTGCCAGTTGGCTCAAGGAGCCAAAAGCTGCTGGATGAAGAGCTTCACTGTCTTGCTTCATGCATGAAGCTGCTTCAGAGAAATATTCCCAGCAAGCCCCTAAAGAGAAGCAAGAGAGCAAGCAAACTAAGAAGTAGTCTGCTAAGAAACAGGACCCTCTGCTGGCCCCAACACCACCACTCCCTATCAATTCTGCATCTGAGGATGCAGTAGAGATATTAGTGTCTCCTGTGGACCTGGATCTCACTAACGCCTCATCCACCATAGAAATGGCTATAAATACTCAGTTGGAGGCAGTAGGTGACCCTGAGGCATAACCTGCTTCCTTGCACGCCTCATGTCTTCCCACCCTCATGATAACGTCATCCTCCAGTGCAATTGCTGTAGTTTTTTCCACCACCTGGCTGAGCTACGGCAACTATTAAGCTTCACACCTGCTTTTTGCATTGCCCTCCAGGAAACCTGGTTCTTGGCAATGTGGAACCCTGTCCTCCACGGCTATAAGGGATACTACAGGAACCTGTAGCAACTATAATTGAGTGTTAGGTGGAGTTTGTGTCTATGTCCTGAACTCAGTATGCAGTAAACATGTGCCCCTTCAAACCCCTCTTGAAGCTGTGGCTGTCAGGGCAAGGACAATGCAGGAAATAACTGTCTGCGATGTACATCTTCCTCCCGATGGTGTACTACCGCTGAATGCATTGGCTGCACTGATTGATCAAGACCCTAGACCTTTCCCACTTTTGGGAGATGTTAACACTCATAACCCCTTGTGAAGTGGTACAGTTCTTACCGGCCGAGGCAGAGATGTCAAAAATTTACTGTCACAACTCGACCTCTGCCTTTTAAATACTGGGGCTGCCACACATTTCAGTGTGGCACATAGCACATATTCGGCCATTGATGGCTCAGTTTGCAGTCCTGGTCTTGTTCCATCTATCCACTGGAGAACACATGATTCCCTGTGTGGTAGTGACCACTTCCCCATCTTCCTGTTACTGCCCTGGTGTCAAGCCCACAGGTACCTGCCCAGGTGGGCTTTAAACAAGGCGGATGGGAAACTTTCACCTCTGCTGTCACCATTGAATCTCCTGCACATGGTAAGATCAATGTGGTGGTTGAGCAGGTTACTACAGAGATCGTTTATATGGCGGAAAACATGATCCCTCATTCTTAAGGGTGCCCCCGGCGAAAGACAGTCCCTTGGTGGTCGACAGAAGTCGCCGTAGCAATTAAGGAGTGTCGGCGAGCTCTACAGCGGCATAAGCGGCACCCTTCCCTGGAGCACATCATAGCCTTTAACGGCTCCATGCCTGCATTCGCCAACTTATCAAACAACGGAAGCAGGAGTGCTGGGAGAGATACGTCTCAACCATCGGGTGCCATACGTCACCTTCCCAAGTCTGGGCAAAGATCAAACGCCTTCTCAGGTACCAGACCCCAACAGGTGTTCCTGATGTTACCATAAATGGCGTGTTATCTACCGATACAAATGCGTTTGCCAAGCACTTTGCTTGAGCCTTTGCATCAGACAATTACCCCCAGCCTTTTGCACTCTCAGACTGAGGCTGGAAGGGAACATCCTCTCGTTCACTACATGCCACAGTGAATCCTATGACACCCCGCTTACAGAGTGGGAGCTCCTCAGTGCCCTTGCACATTGCCCCGATACAGCTCCTGGGCCTGATTGGATCCACAGCCGGATTATTAAGTATCTCCCACCTGACTACAAGTGACATCTCGTCATCTTCAACACTATCTGGTGCAATGGCGTCTTTCCATCGCAATGGTGGGAGAGCACCATCATTCCGGTACTCAAACCCAGTAAAAACCCACTTGTTGTGGATAGCTATTGGCACATCAGCCTCACCAACGTTCTTTGTAAGCTGCTGGAACGTATGATATGTCGTCGGTTGGGTTGGGTACTGTAGTCACATGGCCTACTGGTTTCATGTCATGGTGGCTTCCGCCAGGGTCACTCTACCATTGATAATCTTGTGTCCCTCGAGTCTGCCATTCAAACATCATATCCTTGCCACATTGTATGAGTGTGGTCTTCGGGGCCTGCACCCGATGTTTATCCAAAATAAATGTCGCTCCGTATTTTCCGTGTCCAAGTTGGTGCCTCCCATAGTTCCATCCACATCCAGGAGAATGGAGTCCCGCAGGGCTCTGTATTGAGAGTCTCTCTATTTTTAGTGGCCATTAATGGTCTAGCAGCAGCTGTAGGGCCCTCTGTTTACCTTCTCTGTATGCAGATGACTTCTGCATTTTGTACTGCTGCTCGAGTACTGGTGTTGCTGAGCATCACCTACAGGGAGCCACCCACAATTTGCAGTCATGGGCTCTAGCCCACGGCCTCCTGTTTTCAGCCGCAAAGTTGTGTGTCATGCACTTCTGTCTGCATTGTACCGTTCATCCGGACCCAGAACATTACCTTCATGACGATCCCCTCACTGTAGTGGAGACTATTGATTCTTAGGACTGGTTTTTGACACTCGATTGACTTGGCTTCCTCACCTTTGTTAGCTTAAGCAGAAGTGCTGGCAGCACCTCAATGCCCTCCGCCACCTGAGCAACACCAATTGGGGTGCATATCGCTCTATGCTGCTGTGGCTCTACAGAGAACTTGTCCAATTCCGAATTGACATTGGGAGTGTGGTTTATGGTTTGGGATTGCCCTCAGCATTGCATTTACTCCACCCTCTGCACCACTGCGGGGTTTGACTAGTGACAGGAGCTTTTAAGACAAGTCCGGTGACCAGCGTACTGGTGGATGTTGTGGTACCTCCGTTGCAGATCAGATGTGCACAACTGCTCGCCAGCTATGCAGCACACATTCATAGTTCTCCTGAGCATCCAAATTACCGTCTCCTTTTCCGCCCACAACAGTCCATCTCCCGCATCGGCAGCCCAGGTCATGGCTAACAATTGCGGTTCGCGTGCGGTCCCTTCTCACCTAACTGGAGTACTTCCCTTTACCACCTATGCTTGCGGTCCGTTCATGTACGCCTCCATGGTGTACGCCTCGGCCTAAGCTTCGTCTGCACCTTTCACGTAGCCCTAAGAACTCCATTAACCCTGCGGCTCTCCGCTGTCACTTCATCTCGATTCTTGACGTGTTCTGTTGCTCTGAAGTGGTTTACACCAACGGCTCGATGGCTGATGGTCGCGTTGACTTTGCCTACGTTCATGGTGGCCATATTGAACAGCATTCCTTACCCGATGGCTTTAGTGTATTCGCTGCAGCACTGGTGGCCATTTCTCATGCACTTCAGTATATCTGTTCATGCCCTGGGTTGTCTTTTCTTTTATGTACTGACTCCTTGAGCAGCCTGAAAGCTCTGGACGAGTGCTACCCTTCTCATCCTTTGGTAGCGTCCATCCACGCCCTGGAACGGTCCAGTAATTTAGTGGTGTTTATCTCGTCCTTTGGTCATGTCTTAAGCCCAAGAAATGAACTTGCTGACAGGCTGGCCAAACAGGCTACATGGAAACCTCTTCTGGAGATGGGCATCGCCGCAACTGACCTACGTTCGTTATTACGCCGCATGGGAGACGGAATGGCAAAATCTCAGTACGCACAACAAATTGCGAGCCATTAAGGGAACCACGAATGTGTGGAAGTCCTTGATGAGGGCCTCTCGCATGGACTCCGTGGTTCTCTGCCGGCTCCACATTGGCCATGCCTACCTCCTGCTCTCAGTGTCGGTGCAGTGCCCGGTTGACAGTGGCCCATATTCTTCTACTCTGTCCTTCTTAGGCTGCCCTGTGACTTCATCTTCGGTTGCTGGATTCGTTATCATTGATTTTAGCAAACAGCACCTCATCAGCTGATTTGGTTTTACATTTCATCCGTGAGGGTGGGTTTTATCATTCAATCTGAGTTTTAGCGCATGTCATTTGTTCATCTGTGTCCTTCACCCTAGCGCTTTTAGGGTGGAGGTTTTAATGTGTTGCTGGGAGAATGGCTCTTCCTTTTTATTGTCATGGTTCGGCTAGCCACTGTAATTTGCTTCCTTGTTTTATTCTCTTCTCACTGTTCCTTGCATCTCTCTATTCGTTTGTTCCTTTTAGTGTTCGTTGCCTTTCCTTCATTCTTGTGGTCTTTCCTTTCTTTCCGTTTTGTGTTATATCTCGTCTGTTTTATTCTCACACTTGTGGCATTGTTTTATTAGTAACAAGGGACCAATGACCTCGTATTTTGGTCCCTTTCCCCCTCTTTTAAACCAACCACCAACAGTCTCTTAAAAAGATGTTGAGAGCATTTTTATCAGCTTTTTTAAATAGATGTACTTTGTGTTTCTTTTTGATGGTTGTGGGTGTTAAGGTATTCTGCCTAGCAGCAACTGCCTTGTGGTTGCTAATCCCTGTATTTGTCATGATACTCCCTGTTTTTCCAGGATTATTTGTTGCTAAGAGGTCAAGTATGCTTTCGCAAGCATTTTCGCTTCGAGTAGGCTGATGACCTAATTGATCAAAATAATTTTCTGAGAAAGCATTCACTACAGTTTCGGATGACGTTTTATGCCTGCCACTGGCTTTAAACATATAATTTTTCCAGCATATCGAGGATAGATTGAAGTCGCCAACGACTATAATTGTATGAGTGGGGTTCCTGTTTGAAATGAGACTCAAATTTTCTTTGAACTGTTCAGCAACTATATCTTCTGAGTCGGGGGATCGGTAAAATGATCCAATTAATAGTTTATGCCGATTGTCAAGTATAACCTCTACCCATACTATTTCGCAGGAACTATCTACTTTAATTTCACTACAAGGCAAACTACTTCTGACAGCAATAAATACTCCACCATGAACTGTCTTTACTCTATCCTTTCCGAACACTATTAGATCGTTTGAAAAAATTTCAGCTGAACTTATTTCCGGCTTTAGCCGGATTTCTGTTCCTATAACTATTTGAGCTTCAGTGCTTTCAATTAGGGCTTGGAGCTTTGGTTCTTTCCCAACACAGCTACAACAATTTACAACTACAATACCGATCGTTTCTACAACTACTTTACTGTGCTTTACCTGCCCCCTTTTAGACGGATGCCCTTTCTGTGGTTTGCTGAGACCCTCTAACCTAAAAAACCACCCAGTCCCTTTCACACAGCCCCTGCTACCCATGTAGCCGCTTCCTGCATTTAGTGGAAGCGAACCTGGAAACCCACCACCCGATGGTGCAAGTCAAGGAATCTGAGCCTGCATGGTCACACAACTGCCTGAGCCTCTGATTCAGACCCTCCACTTGGCTCTGCACCAAAGGACCACAGTCGGTTCTGTCGACGATGCTGCAGATGGTGGGCTCCACCTTAATCTCGGAAGCAAGACTGGCAGTCTTTACCATTTCCACTAGCCGCCCGAAACCAGAGAAGATCTCTGATCCAAAGTGACACACGTCATTGGTACCGACATGGGTTGTCACCTGCAGTTGGCTGCACCCTGTACTCTTCATGGCATCCAAAAGCACCCTATCCATATCCAGAATGACTTCCCCCCCGTATGCGCACGAAGTTCACACTGGCTTCCTTCCCCTTCTTGGCAGCCATGTTCCTAAGGGGCTCCATTACGCGCCTAACGTTGGAGCTCCCAACTACCAGCAAACCCACCCTTTGTGAATGCCCAGACCTTGCGGGCTGAGAAGCTTCCTCTGGAACAGGGTGGACAACTGCATCTGTCTCAGATACTTCGTCAGTCACAGATAATGCTCGAATGCCCGAAACCTGTTCATCAACTGAACCGGGGAGGCCCTACGATCGGACCCATGAAAAGTCTTTCGCTGCCTGCCAGACTTCGGAATGATCTCCCACACGGCCACGGGTGAGGGGTCAACCTCAGTGCAGGCAGTACCCGGAGCAGTCACAGCAGTGGATCGATCGGGGGACACATGGGTCATGCTCGACATCTCTCGCATCCCTGCATCCGACCCCTCACAGTGATGCTCCTTGGCAACAGCCTCAAGCTGTGTGACAGAAGCCAACACTGCCTGTGAGCGAAGGGTCACCAACTCAGCTTGCATCTGTACACAGCAATCACAGTGCCTATCCATTTCTGAACATACTCTTGTTTGAAACTCATAAAGAAATGTATTAAACAAACGGTGTACTTGCCTTATTAGCAGCAGGAACTCATGGTGCTCTCTCACTGACGGGCTAACCGACACTCTTCGTCTGACTGCAAGCGACATCTCCTCATGATCTTCAACCGGAACTAGTGCAGTGGCATCTTTCCATCACACTGGTGGGAGAGCACCATCATACCAGTGCTCAAACCCAGCAAAAACCCACTTCATATGGATAGCTATTGGCCCATCAGCCTCACCAACGTTCTTTGTAAGCTGCTGGAAAATATGATGCGTCAGAAACGGACATTTTGAGCCCGTTGCTGTGTACAAAAGGCCTTTGTTTAAAGGCCTTTACAAATGTCTGCTTGTGTCTGTGTATATGTGGATGGATATGTGTGTGTGTGCGAGTGTATACCTGTCCTTTTTTCCCCCTAAGGTAAGTCTTTCCGTCCCCGGGATTGGAATGACTCCTTACCCTCTCCCTTAAAACCCCACATCCTTTCGTCTTTCCCTCTCCTTCCCTCTTTCCTGACGAAGCAACCGTTTGTTGCGAAAGCTTGAATTTTGTGTGTATGTTTGTGTGTCTATCGACCTGCCAGCGCTTTTGTTTGGTAAGTCTCATCATCTTTCTCTTTAGATATAAGACCATGATGAAAATGATTTGTTGGTGGATGAGACACGTAGCCAAGTAAGTGTATTGTAATAGACCAAGGACATAATGTGCTGAATTCCAAGAGGTACAAAAGAAGTGCAGTTGATGTCAAATGTATATTATGGCCTGATGGATGTCATCAGAAGCTCCACTAGACAGTTTATGAATACTGTTGTTATGCTTGGGGCAGTTGCAACATTTTGAAATTGTAGTGTAATGCAAAAAAGATCTGAAAACCCACCAAGTGGTGGGGTGTGCTCCATTGGCAGTTGATCATGAACAAAAGTGAAAGTAACTTATTGTGTATAAGTGTGCAGAGAGATCTATTATTGTTTGATTACACTAGTAATGATCAATCACTGGGAACAGTCACAACCTTCAAATATCTGGGAACTGCCTTTCTGATCATTTTTATGTATGATAATCACTTAAAATTAATTATGTGCAAGATACATGGGTGATTGAAATACGTTGGAAGAATACTAAGAAAATGTAATTAATATACAAGCAAGGCAGCTTACAAAACCCTAGTTTTACAGATTCTTTAATACATTTTGCCACTGCAGTATCTTTACCAGTTAGTTATGATTCAAATGTATTTCATCACATATTAAGTACTCATTGCAAATGTATCACAGGAATGTCTGTAAAAAAAATTTAGTGCCAGATAGTAAAAGAGAGGTGTTGCCCATCACACTAATGAAATTCAGAGAATGCATATTTCAAGAAGAGTTGAGCAACATACTACTTACCTCACAAGTAGGTCATAAAATGGCCACGATAATAAAATTAGACATATTGATCTCTTATAAAATATCTTTGCACAATTCATAAATGAAGCAGTAATGGTAGGCTGAATAACATTGGTACCCAATGTACTTGTTGTCACATACTGTAAAGTGCCTTGTAAAAACTGCTCATATGTAATAAGCATTGGAATGATAAGTTGTGAGTTGTTGTTGTTGTGGTCTTCAGTCCTGAGACTGGTTTGATGCAGCTCTCCATGCTACTCTATCCTGTGCAAGCTTCTTCATCTCCCAGTACCTACTGCAACCTACATCCTTCTGAATCTGCTTAGTGTATTCATCTCTTGGTCTCCCCCTACGATTTTTACCCTCCACGCTGCCCTCCAATACTAAATTGGTGATCCCTTGATGCCTCAGAACATGTCCTACCAACCGATCCCTTCTTCTGGTCAAGTTGTGCCACAAACTTCTCTTCTCCCCAATCCTATTCAATACTTCCTCATTAGTAATGTGATCTACCCATCTAATCTTCAGCATTCTTCTGTAGCACCACATTTCGAAAGCTTCTATTCTCTTCTTGTCCAAACTATTTATCGTCCATGTTTCACTTCCATACATGGCTACACTCCATACAAATACTTTCAGAAATGACTTCCTAACACTTAAATCTATACTCAATGTTAACAAATTTCTCTTCTTCAGAAATGCTTTCCTTGCCATTGCCAGTCTACATTTTATATCCTCTCTACTTCGACCATCATCAGTTATTTTGCTCCCCAAATAGCAAAACTCCTTTATTACTTTAAGTGTCTCATTTCCTAATCTAATTCCCTCAGCATCACCCGACTTAATTCGACTACATTCCATTATCCTCGTTTTGCTTTTGTTGATGTTCATCTTATATCCTCCCTTCAAGACACCATCCATTCCGTTCAACTGCTCTTCCAAGTCCTTTGCTGTCTCTGACAGAATTACAATGTCATCGGCGAACCTCAAAGTTTTTATTTCTTCTCCATGGATTTTAATACCTACTCTGAACTTTTCCTTTGTTTTCTTTGTTGCTTGCTCAATATACAGATTGAACAACATGGGGGAGAGGCTACAACCCTGTCTCACTCCCTCCCTTCCCAACCACTGCTTCCCTTTCATGTCCCTCACTCTTATAACTGCCATCTGGTTTCTGTACAAATTGTAAATAGCCCTTCATTCCCTGTATTTTACCCATGCCACCTTCAGAATTTGAAAAAGAGTATTCCAGTCAATGTTGTCAAAAGCTTTCTCTAAGTCTGCAAATGCTGGAAACGTAGGTTTGCCTTTCCTTAATCTATTTTCTAAGATAAGTCGTAGGGTCAGTATTGCCTCAAGTGTTCCAACATTTCTACGGAACCCAAACTGATCTTCCCCGAGGTCAGCTTCGACCAGTTTTTCCATTCGTCTGTAAAGTATTCGTGTTAGTATTTTGCAGCCTTGGCTTATTAAACTGATAGTTCGGTAATTTTCACATATGTCAACACCTGCTTTCTTTGGGATTTGAATTATTGTATTCTTCTTGAAGTGTGAGGGTATTTCGCCTGTCTCATACATCTTGCTCACTAGATGGTAGAGTTTTGTGAGGCCTGGCTCTCCCAAGGCTGTCAGTATTTCCAATGGAGTGTTGTCTATTTCCGGGGCCTTGTTTCGACTTAGGTCTTTCAGTGCTCTGTCAAACTCTTCACATAGTATCATATCTGCTATTTCATCTTCATCTATATTCTCTTCCATTTCTATAATATTGTCCTCAAGAACATCGCCCTTGTATAGACCCTCTATATACTCCTTCCACCTTTCTGATTTCCCTTCTTTCCTTAGAACTGGGTTTCCATCTGAGCTCTTGATATTCATGCAAGTGGTTCTCTTTTCTGCAAAGGTCTCTCTAATTTTCCTGTAGGCAGTATCTATCTTACCTCTCGTGAGATAAACCTGTACGTCCTTACATGTGAGGATATGCAACACAAAGCAAACAATTAGTAATAACTTGTATTAAGAGAAATAAACAGATTACATAACTTCTGATATGTTGAGCGAAGGAAAGTGCAGGATACAATGTCCATAGATAATGTGTTCTTCTGCGCTGGCTAGTTGGTGTACGTCTGCTGTATGGCTCGTCGTCTTCTCAGCAGGAAGACTCGGTGCCCTTCTTCTATTGGCTGCCTTGTGGCAGGGCGCCCTCGTGGCAGCCCGCAGCAGCTATGCTGCCAACCTGCGTTTCGTCTCGTGGCGGGCGTAGTATCGCAGCTATCGATACTGCAGAAAAAAGAATAAATATGTTCATTCTATCTTCCTCATCACCTTTAAAAATTTTCCCATAAAGTTTGGCATCTGAACACATTAGTGCTCTTTTTAACATGTAAATCATCTCTCACTCTCACAAGGTCCCCTAACTGTAACTTGCTCACACTCATTAGTTCATCACTGTAGGTCGCTCATACCCATTACCCCACTTGCCCATATTTACTCACTCATTCAGCCCAATAAATTATCATATCTCTTTGTGCCTCTTTAACTGTCACTGTGTCCTGTCTCACAGCCACAATCTGCTTCATTGTGTGCTTCTGCTACTTCCCGCTCTCACTGTCACTGTCTCCCTCTTGCTGCTAATATCTCATTCATTTCCTTCTCACAGCTGCTGTCTCTTCTCAGTGTCCCTATCTCTCTCTTCCTCATTGTTGTTGTACAAGATTCTCATTATTGCTTCCACTTTTTCTTTACTCCTCTGCCTCTGCCACTGGCACTGTCTCCTTCTATCTTTTCGTGTCACTGTTGTGGTTCTGTGTTCCACTGCTGCTGTGGTACCCAAAACGTGTTTTTGGGGTATTTCTCAGTAGTAGATAATATTTTTGAAAACTAGACAATGGTATTTCTAAATAAATGCTTAGAGAATATACCATTAAAATTTGAGCAATTTGTTGCAGTTAGTTCTCTAGATACTCAACACTGATGGCAAAAAAAGAAAAAAAAATTGTGACAAATGTTTTTCTAGGCTTTTCTGAGGAACCACCATTAACTTAAAGGTGCCCCCACAAGGCCTTTAAAACATACCATAGATCGCCTCTAATGCAAGAAGAACCAACTGATTTGCTCCATTTGCGTAAGCTGGAGGAAGTGTGTAATTTTAAAACTTTGAGTCTGTGCAGTAGGATAGTTATTAGTAAGATGATCCTTATGTTGGGTATACAAATGGTCCTATCCCAAGGGCTATCCAAAACACTTGACGCTCCGTGTTATCAATAGAACAAGAGTTATGATCCCCAGAAAAATCCCTTTTTATGTGCGGCATTTTGTAAAATGTTGATAGCGCATGCTGTTTCATGCTCTTCAATGTGGAACACTAGCTGACAAGGCAAGAGGAATGTCATTGCAAAAAAAGGGGGGGGGGGGGAGGGGGTCAAGTGGAAGGGGAATATGGAGCAGTCAAAAGGTAATACACCTGCATAAATTAAATCAGCTGGTGCCATTTCCAAGTAAATGTGTATTGAGAGGAGATACTAGTGGTACAATATGTGTGGCATGAAAGTGGGTTCATCTCATGTTCCGCAGCATGCTCGGCTGGATGTTGTCAGTGTAGACGTTTTACTTTTGACCTGAGGACTTGTGTGGTATCAGAGGCAGAGGTACCTGTGAAGGCAGTTGTGTTATATACCAGCTCATCTTTAATTTCTACACAGCCATTTATGTGGTCATGGCCAACAACAAGCTCTCCTCCTGAATGAATGACCCTTGCTAAACTATGGCCAAAAGGGAAGTTTACCACCAGTGGCAGAAAATGCTGCTGATCAAAAAACACTTGACTTCAGTAGCTGCTTCATAAACCAGGCCATCTGGATTTCCTGCCACACCATTCTCCCGCATCTCTCTCTCTCACCACCAATACCAAATTCTCTGAATTATGTAGACAGGAATTGTTCTTACAATACTGTCTTTCTTCTCAGAACCCCTGGCCTCAATATTCATTAGGCCAGTTACATACCCACCTCCACTTCTCATGCGTCTATCTTCTCAACATTAATCTACCCCACACACACTTTCTCTGTTGTATTCGCTTCCCAACCCCATTCTTTCATTCCATCATGTACCATACAGAACTCCCCTGCCACCTCTACAGAGGGAGGAGGGGTCATCCTGTTGGCACGTATCTATCCTAATCACTTATTGTATTTCCCTTCCAACTGTCAGTCTCCTTTTCAGCCCCTCCAAACTTCCTTGGTCCTCTCACCATGTCAGTGGGGCTGCAGTTGGCTGAGTGACTGTAGCAAGGGGAGTGGGGGAGTGAGAGAAAGCACTTCAACTGTGCAGTAGTGATTGGTTACTTTTACACAGTCCTTTAAAAGACATTAATTTTTGAATTTAATAAAAAGTCCATATCTTCAAATATGTGTAAGTTAAGGAAATGAAATAGACATAGCTATGGAAATGACTGAAATTTGGGCACACACAATAATAATAATAATAATACCAAGCAACAAACCTAGGAACCAACACAACTGGATACGTATCACAAGTATACACATCATTTATTACCAGATACACAGAATTAAAATTTTTAACAGAACAAAGACTAGCCGATCAGATCCGTGTAATAATCAAAAATAACAGGATACCCCAGTCAGAATTAGAAAACATCAAACAAGTACAACAAATACTGGAACAAAATAATGTACAGTCAGAAGAAAAAGAAAATACAGTAATTGACTCAAACATCCCAGAGCAAACTAACCAAGAACAACACGCATCAATTAAACAATCAGAGCAAAACAAAATCTTAAGACAGCCACCTAACGAGCACAAATAGAACACGAAGTGACACACATGTTAGATATAGAAGAAAAATTTCAGCTGACGTATATAGAACACAAAGACACAAATACAGACATTAGACCATTCTTGCATAGACCACCAAATAACCCACAAGTCGAAATAACAATAACAATTATCATACACAACAAAATAAATGAAAATACAACCATGGAAGAGTTACAACTACTGGTTTATGTAGGAGCACTCACTACATTAAATATACACACTAGGCAGAGATCAGAACCAACCAACACACAGAAGAAACCCACAAAACCAGCATGGCAACACAGGCTACAGATCAGAATAGAAAAGCTTAGAAAAGACATCAGACAGCTAACACAATTTATAAGAAATGAAATATCAGACAAAAAACGAAAAAGGTTAGGTAAAATCTCACAACAAGAAGCAATAGAGCAATTAGATGAAAAGAAGCAGAAATTACAAGCATTGGCCAAACGACTTAGAAGATACAAAAAAAGTGAAAATAGAAGGAAACAAAACCAAACATTCAACACAAACCAAAAGAGATTTTACCAAACAATAGATAACACACACATAAAAATAGACAATCCACCAAACATAACAGACATGGAACACTTCCGGAGCAACATATGGCCAAACCCGGTACAACATAACAGGCATGCACGGTGGATACAAGCAGAAACAGACTCATACAAGATGATACCACAAATGCCTGAAGTGATAATTTTGCAACATGAAGTCACCCGAGCAATTAATTCTACGCACAATTGGAAAGCCCCTGGAAATGATAAAATAGCAAATTTCTGGCTAAAGAAGTTCACCTCAACACATTCACATCTAACTAAATATTTAACAATTACATTGCAGACCCATACACATTCCCTGATACACTTACACATGGAATAACTTATCTGAAACCTAAAGATCAAGCAGACACAGCAAACCCAACTAAATTATCGCCCCATAACATGCCTACCAACAATCTACAAAATATTAACTTCAGTCATTACACAGAAATTAATGACACATACAACACAGAACAAAATTATAAATGAAGAACATAAAGGCTGCTGCAAAGGGGCACGAGGATGTAAAGAGCAACTGATAATAGATACAGAGGTGACATATCAAGCTAAAACTAAACAAAGGTCACTACACTACGCATACATTGATTACCGAAAAGCTTTTGATAGTGTACACCACTCATGGTTACTACAGATATTGGAAATATACAAAGTAGATCCTAAATTGATACAGTTCCTAAACATAGTTATGAAAAACTGGAAAACCACACTTAATATCCAAACAAATTCAGATAACATCACATCACAGCCAATACAGATTAAGCGTGGAATATACCAAGGAGACTCATTAGGTCCTTTCTGGTTCTGTCTTGCTCTGAACCCACTATCCAACATGCTAAATAATACAAATTATGGATATAATATTACTGGAACATACCCACACAAAATCACACATTTGCTATACATGGATGATCTAAAACTACTGGCAGCAACAAATCAACAACTCAACCAATTACTAAATATAACAGGAGTATTCAGCAATGATATATATATGGCTTTTGGAACAGGCAAATGAAAGAAAAATAGCATAGTCAAGGGAAAACACAATAAACAAGAAGATTACATATTGAATAACCACAGTGACTCCATAGAAGCGATGGAAAAAACAGATGCCTATAAATATCTAGGATACAGAGAAAAAAATAGGAATAGATAATACAAATATTAAAGAAGAACTAAAAGAAAAATATAGACAAAGACTAACAAAAATACTGAAAACAGAATTGACAGCAAGAAACAAGACAAAAGCTATAAATACTTACGCTATACCAATATTGACCTACTCATTTGGAGTAGTGAAATGGAGTAACACAGAACTAAAGCACTCAATACACTTACACGATCACAACTCCACAAATATAGAATACATCACATACATTCAGCAACAGAAAGATTCACGTTAAGCAGAAAGGAAGGAGGAAGAGGATTTATCGACATAAAAAACCTACATTACGGACAGGTAGACAATTTAAGAAAATTCTTTCTAGAACGAGCAGAAACTAGCAAAATACACAAAGCAATCACTCATATAAATACATCGGCTACACCATTGCAATTTCATAACCACTTCTACAACCCTTTAGATCAACAGATACAAAGAAAGTAAATTGGAAAAAGAAAACACTACATGGCAAGAACCCGTATCATCTAACACAGCCACACATCGATCAAGACGCATCCAACACATGGCTAAGAAAAGGCAATATATACAGTGAGACGGAAGGATTCATGATTGCAATACAGGATCAAACAATAAACACCAGATATTACAGCAAGCATATTATTAAAGATCCCAATACCATAACAGATAAATGCAGACTTTGCAAACAACAAATAGAAACAGTAGATCACATCACAAGTGGATGTACAATACTATCAAATACAGAATACCCCAGAAGACATGACAATGTAGCAAAAATAATACATCAACAACTTGCCATAAAACATAAACCAATAAAACAACACGTTTCCACATACAAGTATGCACCACAAAATGTACTGGAGAATGATGAATACAAATTATACTGGAACAGAACCATTATAACAGATAAAACAACACCACATAACAAACCTGACATCATACTCACCAATAAAAAGAAGAAATTAACACAACTAATCGAAATATCCATACCCAATACAACAGATATACAGAAGAAAACAGGAGAAAAAATTGAAAAATACATCCAACTGGCTGAGGAAGTCAAGAACATGTGGCATCAGGATAAAGTTGACATTATACCGATTATACAGTCAACTACAGGAGTCATACCACACAATATCCACCAGTACATCAACACCATACAGCTACATCCAAACGTATATATACAACTACAGAAATCCGTAATTATTGATACGTGTTCAATAACCCGAAAGTTCCTAAATACAATGTAACATATACCGTACAGTTAAAAGGAACTCACGCTTGATGAAGGTCCGCGTCACTTTCCATTTTTAACCAGACCTAAGGTCTGAGAAAAATAGAAATAATAATAATAATTCTCTCTTTGAAGTATTCATTGATTGGCATTCCACACTATAGTACAGTATGTATGTGAGGAAGTTTGCTGTTTATGAGATGAGAGTGCTCATCAATTCCATTCATCTGTTCAACTCTGATCTGTTTTCATACACAAATTATACTTTAATGAGGTTTGCTACTTTTTATAAATATTCATGTGTAAGATATAATTCAAGGTTACTTTATGATAATGATCATGTAATATGATTGAAATAACTTTTGTCGTTATGAATTTGAAGCATGATATTGTGGGGTTGGCATATGGTGCACAGTGTACCAAACTGCTACATTTTCAATGAGATATGTTTCTCTACAGAAGACATGCACATTTCAATAAAAACAGAAATTATTAGAATATTTATTCCCAGTGCTAGATTAGTCAGACACAAAATTATTTTAATTGAATTTCAGTATTTCTTTTATTGTCTTTGTTACTATATGGGCCATCTTCAAACTTTTTAAAATTATTGTTTAATAGTCTTTAATACTTAAACAGTTTAATTATTTATGCTAGCTCCACAGTTGTCCAAATATTTAGTACAGTTCACTAAAAAAATTTCATTCTCTTCGTATTTGATTTCATGCTTCTTTCAATAATTTGTTTTCAGAGAAGAAATCCTTGCCAAATTTATTGAAATTGTACATTGCTAAGAAAGAATTTAATTAGATATCTGAATTAATTTTTTAGTTTTTAATGACTTCCCCATGAGGTATTAATAGTAAAATTTTGTAATTTCACATCTACATAGCCAGTTGATAGTAGCTTCTCTAGCTTTTTTTGCCCTCCTTGTGTTAGTGTTTTATCTCTCAGGAAACAAGACAAACAATTTCTGTAAATTCCTGTGTATTAAAATAATATCCATTGCAGTTGCTTTTTTATTTATTAATGACATCATATGTTTAACTGTAAAAGCTAAAAGCAAACATGGTGTCATCTTAAAAAAATTATGAAGGCTGTAGATCCATATTACAAGTAGTTCATTGCAATTGTATTGTAAGAGTAAGATATGTTGTGGTTTTTGTTTCCCATTAATATATTTTGACAAAACATATTTAGTTTGAAAGTGTCCTGTCTGTAATTGTAATAGGTTACTATTAAACGAGCCAAGACTTGATTCTGATTACAGATAATTGCCATACATTAATGTTTGTTTATATGATCATTTGTCCTCACTGTGAATTACCAAGTTATTTTAACCAGACAGTAACAAGTACAGCTTAATAATATATCAATGGGAACCTCGTAACTCCATTTTATTAAGTTTAACAGGTGAAGCAGAATCAGTTTCTTAAAAAAATAATGAAGTTATATAGAAAGTCGCTACATGTGTAACCTTATAGTAGAAGCGTAGTTATTGAGAGATTGGAGAAATCCATGCACTTTCAAATTTCTCTTTGTTTATGGAGTGACTAGTTACTGGAATTACGAACTTTCACAGACAGATGGAGTCAGGAGGTTTTTATTGTCTACCATTGATGTGTATGTTTACTTAAAGAGCATTCAAAAACAAGTGAACATTAAGGCCTCGAATTTCATAAAGTTTTTCAGAGGTACATTCCCCCACTATATCTGTTTTTATAATATTAATGTTAGTGCGGGTATAAATTATCCATAAGTCACCTGCAGTATTCTTCCATCATTATTTACAGTATATAGTGAAAATGATTAAGTCCTAAGTGACTGAACCAAGCACATTTCACACTTATGTAAGTATTACTTGACAATGAAGTTAAGAGTCAGAAATTGAAAGCTATACTTTAGTGACTTAATTGTTTATAAGTACAATTGCTTCATGGTAACACAGTGCAAACATTTTTGTCTATATGTTTTACAGAAAAAATTCGGTCAACTATTAAGCAGAATGGCTTATTTCATGGACTGATGTACATACTGTTGTTAAGCATGTCGGCACACTTGACAAAGCAGCTGGGAATGGCTCCAGGTGGTGAATTTCGACGAGCTTTTGCTGAGGTAAGCAGTTTACGAATGACAGGACGTCACCTATTTTTTGTTACATTAATGAAATTGTGTGAGGGAACGTTTACAGCCTTTTATTCATTTGCCTTCTGACCATTACAAATTCCTTGCAGTATTGTTGAAATGTTGTAGGTTACAGTAAATCCTTAAACATAATAAAATGTTAATTGAAATTACACAAAAAAGAAATCTGAGTGTGGGGCTCTATGGTTCATGCACTTTCATAAACTCTCTAAGATAGATAAAATAGTGTTAGGTGCCATTCTCTCTCTCTCTCTCTCTCTCTCTCTCTCTCTCTCTCTCTCTCTCCCCCTCTCTCTCCTCCCTCCCTCCCTCCCTCCCCCCCCCCCCCCCCGCCTCTCTCTCTCTCTCTCTCTCTCTCTCTCACTCTCACTCTCCTGCTTTGTGTGTGTGTGTGTGTGTGTGTGTGTGTGTGTGTGTGTGTGTGTGTGTAGAAAGTTATGTTAAATTTAAAACTGGTGCTAGTGCTTCAGATATAACCAGAAATTGGCATATTTGTACATACTCATTATTACTTAGTGTATTTCTTATTCTTCATAAGCAAACTAATGCTTTCACTTACCTAGTTAGTTTGTTTTATGTTCCATGGATCATTTGCATCATAAATAATAGTCATGTGGAAAGTGTCAGTTTACGTACACAATGCATTCTGTGAGTGCTTTAATGTAGAAGGAATTTAGACATGTACATTGTTTATCAGTACAAGATATATTCTATAATATAGAGATGTAGCAATAATTTTTAGCCACATATCGGTATTCCTCTTCTTGTCATCTGTATATAAAGCACTTTGGAACATTGAAATTTTCTTAAGTGTGTGTAGTTTTAGAATCTATAGTACAAAAAGGACATAGTGAGTGGCACTTTAACCAGACATCCAATGATGTTGAGTATAAGTACAGATATAGGCTTTCTTGGGAAGCTAGTGTGGTTATAATATGCTTCACCAGTCAGCTCAGTTAAGCCTTGTCCGATTTATTCACCAATCTGGGCTGTAATTAAAGTACTGGACACTGGAGTCATACATGGGAGGTGTAGGATTCAAATCTCCAGCCAGATAACCAGATTATGTTTACCCTACATCACATAAAGTGAACTCCAGCTTAACCCCCCCCCCCCCCCCCCCCCAAGAAAAAAAAGGTTATATCTTTCCTGCCACATTCTTGTACAATCTGAGCTGTTGCACTGTCTGTGATTTGAAGTGACACAAAAATCTTATCTTCTTTCATTTGCTGTTATTAATCTCATAGTACTGTAATATTACTTAAAAATAGAAACAAATCAAATTACAACTGAAACAGTTGTGTGAAAGTGCCATTAAAACATTGTTCCAAATATGTTTCTTATATGCTTCATTGGATGTTCCCTCTCATTCTTTCTGCCCCCATAATGCCCTTATCTCCAAGCTTGCAGATGGGACTGTCCTTTGCTTCCTAATTTCTTTTTTTATATTTCTGGCCATCTCTTAGGTATATGCTTTCTTTCTCCTTTTGTATGTTTCTATTTTTCGATGTGTTTTCTTTCTGCTTGTGCCTTCTTTGCCCTCAATGAAAGAGTAAGAGGATAGAATTCTAAAGTTTTGTATCAGTTCTTAATTTTTGAAACCTTGAAAGACAGAACTCTAGAATATAGCACATACTAGTTGCCTCCATCAGTTTATTTTAAAAATCACATGAGCACTCGGCTTCTCTTCATATTGGTTATTACTTTCTGATGGTAAGACCTTTCTCTTTTGTATTATCATTACATGATTAGCTTATGCCAAAAGAGCCTTCTAAAATGAAGCGTTGGCTTCCACATAGTATTTACTATCGTCTGACACATGTTTTGATTTGTTGCTTACTTTATTTGATTTTGGAAGCTACCATGCTTTTGCTTAATTATAGTTAGTAAAATTTGTTAGTGTAACTCAAGAAAAGTTTTTATTTTGATAGATTTTTCTTGTTTTTCTTCAAAGGCACAAAAAGTTCCACACTGCATATTGCACATGGGGGACCGGCCAATTCACATAACCTTGCAACGTGCGCTGGCTGCCTTATCATGGTGGCAAACTCTCCGTTTGACGTGGCATTTGCTTACTTCTAAGGAACCTATCAGGTATAGTAGTGCCAAATAACTTGGTAAATAATGTGTCATCTCTCATAGCTTTTCTCTTTCAAATATATTTCTGTAAGTAGTACATTATCTGGTCAAAATTATCCAGGCACCTATTAGTGGACATTAATATGAGGCGTGTCCACTATTAACCTTTATGATGTGTAGAATTTTTTTTTTTTTTTTTGGGGGGGGGGGGGGGGGGGGCACTTTCAATGAATTGTCTGAATATCTGTGGAGGGTGGCAGCCCATTCTTCCTCAAACACTAAAACCAGAGAAGGTAATGATGTTGGGGTCTGAAGTGAAGTTGAAATTCTAACTCATCCCCTCATCCCAAAGATGGTCCATTGTGCATTTGACGGGACTCTGGGCAGGCTACTCCATTCCAGGATTGTTACTGTCCACAAACCATTGCCTCATATGTTGCTTTATGTCAGCGTGTATTGTCATGCTGATACAGTCAATCATCATCTCTAAACTGTTCCTCTAATGTATGCAGTACACAATGCTGTAAAATATGTTCATATCCATCCACATTTAGTGTTTTTGTAAGAGCAATAAGTTTATTATATCCTAACCATGGAAGATGTGGGCAGATGTGGACTCTGATCACAATCTATTGGTTATGAACTTTAGACTAGAACTGAAGAAACTGCAAAAAGGTGGGAATTTGAGGAGATGGGACCTGGATAAACTGAAAGAACCAGAGGTTGTAGAGAGCTTCGGGGAAAGTATTAGGGAACGATTGGCAAGAATGGGGGAAATAAATACAGTAGAAGAAGAATGGGTGGCTTTGAGAGATGAAATAGTGAAGTTGGCATAGGATCAAGTAGGTAAAAAGACAAGGGCTAATAGAAATCCTTGGGTAATAGAAGAGATATTAAATTTAATTGATGAAAGGAGAAAATATAAAAATGCAGTAAATGAAGCAGGCAAAAAGGAATACAAACATCTCAAAAATGAGATCGACAGGAAGTGCAAAATGTCTGAACAGGGATGGCAAATGGACAAATGTAAGGATGTAGAGGCGCATTAGGGGTAAGATAGATACTGCCTACAGGAAAATTAGAGAGACCTTTGCAGAAAAGAGAACCACTTGCATGAATATCAAGAGCTCAGATGGAAACCCAGTTCTAAGGAAAGAAGGGAAATCAGAAAGGTGGAAGGAGTATATAGAGGGTCTATACAAGGGCGATGTTCTTGAGGACAATATTATAGAAATGGAAGAGAATATAGATGAAGATGAAATAGCAGATATGATACTACGTGAAGAGTTTGACAGAGTACTGAAAGACCTAAGTCGAAACAAGGCCCCGGAAATAGACAACATTCCATTGGAAATACTGACAGCCTTGGGAGAGCCAGGCCTCACAAAACTCTACCATCTAGTGAGCAAGATGTATGAGACAGGCGAAATACCCTCACACTTCAAGAAGAATACAATAATTCAAATCCCAAAGAAAGCAGGTGTTGACATATGTGAAAATTACCGAACTATCAGTTTAATAAGCCAAGGCTGCAAAATACTAACACGAATACTTTACAGACGAATGGAAAAACTGGTCGAAGCTGACCTCGGGGAAGATCAGTTTGGGTTCCGTAGAAATGTTGGAACACGTGAGGCAATACTGACCCTACGACTTATCTTAGAAAATAGATTAAGGAAAGGCAAACCTACGTTTCCAGCATTTGCAGACTTAGAGAAAGCTTTTGACAACATTGACTGGAATACTCTTTTTCAAATTCTGAAGGTGGCATGGGTAAAATACAGGGAATGAAGGGCTATTTACAATTTGTACAGAAACCAGATGGCAGTTATAAGAGTCGAGGGACATGAAAGGGAAGCAGTGGTTGGGAAGGGAGTGAGACAGGGTTGTAGCCTCTCCCCCATGTTGTTCAATCTGTATATTGAGCAAGCAATAAAGGAAACAAAAGAAAAATTCGGAGTAGGTATTAAAATCCATGGAGAAGAAATAAAAACTTTAAGGTTTGCTGATGACATTGTAATTCTGTCAGAGACAGCAAAGGACTTGTAAGAGCAGTTGGACGGAATGGACGGTGTCTTGAAAGTAGGATATAAGGTGAACATTAACAAAAGCAAAACGAGGATAATGGAATGTAGTCGAATTAAATCTGGTGATGCTGTGGGAATTAGATTAGGAAATGAGACGCTTAAAGTAGTAAATGAATTTTGCTATTTGGTGAGCAAAATAACTGATGATGGTCGAAGTAGAGAGGAAATAAAATGTAGACTGGCAATGGCAAGGAAAGCGTTTCTGAAGAAGAGAAATTTGTTAACATCGAGTATAGATTTAAGTGTCAGGAAGTCGTTTCTGAAAGTATTTGTGTGGAGTGTAGCCTTGTATGGAAGTGAAACGTGAACGATAAATAGTTTAGACAAGAAGAGAATAGAAGCTTTTGAAATGTGGTGTTACAGAATAATGCTGAAGATTAGATGGGTAGATCACAAAACTAATGAGGAGGTACTGAATAGAATTGGAAAGAAGAGAGGAGTTTGTGGCACAACTTGACTAGAAGAAGGGATTGGTTGGTAGCGCATATTCTGAGACATCAAGGGCTCACCAATTTAGTATTGGAGGGAAGTGTGGAGGGTAAAAATCATAGAGGGAGACCAAGAGATGAATACACTAAACAGATTCAGACGGATGTAGGTTGCAGTAGGTACTGGGAGATGAAGAGGCTTGTATAGGATAGAGTATCATGGAGAGCTGCATCAAACCATTCTCTGGAGTGAAGACAACAACAACAACCACCACCACCATGGAAAACATCCGCATATTGTACCATCTCTCCTGTACCTCACTTTGGCACTAAACATGAAGGCAGGTAATGTTCTCCAGCCAATCACAACGAATTTTTGCATCCATCCTCCTTAGTGCTCAATGGTCCCTACCTGTCAGTACATGAGATCTGCATGGTCTTGGTTTAGTTGTGGTCATTCCTTCACATTTCCGTTTCAGGATCACATCACCAACAGTCGACTTGAGCAGCTTTGAAAGGAGTTGAAATGTATTTGTTACACAATTGATGTCTAGTGACTAGTCACTGAGGGCCCCCCCCCCCCCCCCCCCCCCCCGATTGGCCTGCTATTACTGCTTTTCTACTGACAACACGATACTCCCCATCTCCTTTGATACTGGTGGGTCTGCATTTATTGACATTAAGTGGTTAATTCCACAGTACATAGTGTTATCTGAGTACTTTTGATCAGATAGTGTTGATATGCTTTCAATTTTTTAGTAATGCTTTGATATCTGCGATTTACAGAATTTCTAAAAGTGAAATTTTATTGGGGTTGGACAGTCAGGCTGTAATGTGCAAAAGTTCTGTCTTCTACACTCTAATTTGTGCTGGGAGAATGTTTTCCACAGTTGACGGAAAATGTACGTTTGTCAGCCAGTGTGTCATATTTAACCAGTTACTTTTATAACAAGTTCACTTCCAGTATACAGTATGCTAACCCAGTTTATTGTGGCTAACAGTGCCTTAAAATTACCTAAAAGATAAAAAGTATGTGCCAAACTAGGATTTGATCTAAATTCTCATCTTTCATGGACAACAAAGATAGCCATATATATCTCTATGCACAACTCAAAGCTACATTATTTTCCAATGCACATAGAGCATCTCATGAATACTGTGGCTAACAAATCAAACGAGGCTGATTACATTGTTAGAGAATTATTTTTTGTTGCATAATAGCGGACAGCTGCCTGAAACTATATCACTGTGCTTTGCTTAGTTTAAGTAACATTTATGAACTTCATGGCAGTGGATGAGCAGTTTTCCAATGCCATGTTCATTTGCTCTAGAGGGAAATGTGGTGCATTATGTCTTACACAAGTGAGACAAATGGTGCAAATAAACTTAAAAAAAAAGTTTCACCTCAAAGGAATTACCCAATTATCTGAATGTGATGGAATCAGTAGGTGTGATGTACATGTACTGATAAACAATTGTTACAATTTCAGAAAAATTAAATGATTTAATCAAGAGAAAGAGTTTCACAAATTGAGCTAGTCAATAACATGTTGGTCCTCCACTGGCCGTTATGCAGGCATGTTTTTGGCTTGGCAATGATTGATACAGTTGTTGGATGTCCTTGTGAGGGATATGATGCCAAATCTGTGCAGTTGGCATTTTAGGTCATCAAAATCCAGAGATGTTTGGAGGACCCTGCCTATAATGTTCCAAACATTCTCATTTGGAGAAAGATCCAGCAACCTTACTAGCCAAGGGAGGATTTGACAAGCGTCAAGATAAGCATTGTAAACACTTTCCGTGTGCGGGCAGGTGTTACCTTGCTGAAATGTAAGCCCAGGATGGCACGCCTTGAAGGGCAACAAAAAGGACCGTAGAATATTATCAATATGCTGCTATGCTGTAAAGGTGCCGTGGTTGACAACCAAAGGGGCCCTACTATGAAAAGAAATGTCACCCGATACCATCACTCGTGGCTGTCGGGCTATGTGGCAGGTGACATTCAGTTTGGTAACCCACTGCTGACCAGGGCCTCTCCAGACAGCATTTGAGAAACTACAAGTAATTTATATGCACTAAAGAATGTTCTCCCACAAGACTTGAGTTTTGTTCCCTCATTTATTTAGCTTTTACACTAGCATCATATGTCTCCATTGATTCTATAATGTTTAGCTATGCTGGCGATCTAACAATAGTAACTCAGATCAAACAATGGAAAATCCAGGATGGAATGTTGTTGACGAAGGCCTTAATGGCCGAACGCTTTAACTGCGAGAGTCTTGTGTCTATCAGCGACTCAGCATCTCCGCTGTATGGTGGATAGTAACTCAAAGCAGCATATTCAAAGAAAGTGAACAAATACATACTAAAGATCTAGGAAAGTTTGAACAGTATTACAAAAAGTGGAGACTTTGCCCTAACTCTAAAAAACAGAAGTCAGTTTATTCCACCTGACCATCAGAATGGCAAACAGAGAACTAAATATAATCTACAATTAAAAATTATGACCTTGACGTATCCCTGACATTTAGGAAACACCTAGAACTAGCAGGACAAAAGCTAAAGTCAAGAAGTAATATATTAATGAAACTGTGTAGTGCTAGCTGGGTATATAATGCAAATGCTGTGGTAACCCCGGCACATGCACTTGTATATCCTGTTGCCAAATACTTTCTCCTATTGGGAGAAGAAGTAGCCATGCAATCAAAATAGATATCCATCTACATCAGGCTGTTCCAGCTCGTCGGCTCCGTTGTGAGCCGCGGAGCGCTCCCTGCTCCAGAGAGCCGCGTCACTCGCTGCGACCATTCAAGTGGGCCAGCACGTGGCACGGCTGGCTGAGGCAGGCGGCAAGGCAAGCGTTTTGATGAGCCAGCTGTGTCTTACAAGATCAACAACCTCAGACTCTTAGCTGCTAAGACGTGGTGACATGCTACACCAGGAAATACGATGTTCAGGAAATAAATAAGAAACAACTGTTTTACAAGAAATTGCATACTAAATTTATTGGGCCTCTGTAGCTTGACATTTTATTTTCATTACAAGATACGTAGATCAAAACATGCACATGATCTGAGTGGCATTGTTGTGAATCTTGGGAAATGTTTTTTGCTGTAATGAACGATATCATCGTGACAAATCCAACGTGTTGTAATATCTCTCTTTCAACAAAGTTGAATTTTGCAAATAAGTAATCTCCAATTGAAGTGACGATGACAAGTCATCTGGGGAAAAGGAGTGCTGAACACCTCAAGTTCCATTTCCAAACTAGTGAGGCCGCGGAATCGTGTTACAAACGACATGGTGAGCTGCTTTAACTTTGCTTGGTAATCGCCGAAAGCAGTACCTTCAGGTAGTTTTAAAAAAGCAAGACGACTGAAGAACGTTAAATGTCCATTACTCATCTGTCTCTCAAATAAACCTAACTTTTCCATGAACGCTTTGATCTGGCCGTGCATGTCAACGATTAGCTGCCCTTTGCCCTGCAATGACAGATTTAAATTATTCAGATGCATAGGTATGTCAGCTAGGAACGCCAGGTCTGATATCCGTTTTATATCTTTCAGACGACGCATTTCTTCCAGTTTAGTTTCGAGAAAAAGGGATATTTCCTCACGAATGGCAAAAAAAAAAAAAAAAAACATTAAGAACTTTTCCCCGACTCATCCAACGAACTATACTGTGGTAAGGTATATCCCCATACTCCGCTTCCATATCTTTCAGGAATCCTTTGAATTAACGATGATTCATACCGTGACGCCGCACAAAATTCACACACTTCACGACATCTTTCATTACGCCACGTAGCTCTACTGTTTCAGCACACAGTGCCTCTTGGTGAATAAAACAATGAAGAGTCAAAATGTCTTTCCCGAATTCGTCCCTTAGTTTATTTTTCAAACGAGAACCAAAACCTTTGTGACTCCCGATCATTTGTGATGCACTGTCTGTCGCTACAGAATGGAGCTTATCCCACTGCAAATTCATATTGTCCACTGATTCACAAACAGCTTTAAAAATGTCACGTACCGTTGCTGTGTAATTGAGTGGTACCACATCCGAGAGTTCTTCAGTTACTTGCAGCTCCATGTCGACACCACGCACAAAGACTGCAAGCTGAGCACAGCCCGATATGTCGGTGCTTTCGTCAGGTGCTAGTGAAAATGCAACAAAGCTCTCCACCTTTTTCCTGAGCTGTGTCTCTAAATCCGCTGCCATGTCCAGGATTCGACGAGACATTGTTTGCTTCGACAGGCAAACCCCTTCAAATCCCTGCACCTCCTTGGAAACAAACATTCTGCAACTGCTACCATGCACGATTTTACGAGTGGTCCCACCGAAAACGGCTTGCCACTTGTTGCAATTATGTGAGCGACCCTGTAGCTTGCTCGAATTGCAGATTCAGTAGTGTTTTCTCCGCTCCCATGCACCTGAAAATTATAAACGCATTACAGAACACGAACTATGTTGCATGTTTTGATACCCTCCATATTACGAAACCGCTTTTAAAATTACGTCTCCTGGTATGTCGTTCTTGAGCCTGGCTACCAGTTCTCTGCGTGCAACACCTTCTAAAAAATGGTTCAAATGGCTCTGAGCACTATGGGACTTAACATCTGTGGTCATCAGTCCCCTAGAACTTAGAACTACTTAAACTTATCTAACCTAAGGACATCACACACATCCATGCCCGAGGCAGGATTCGAACCTGCGACCGTAGCAGTCGCGCGGTTCCGGACTGAGCGCCTTAACCGCGGGACCACCGCGGCCGGCCGCAACACATTCTACCTGATCGTAGTGCGCAGCGTGAAGACGTGTATAATGTCGTTGTATATTGTACCTTTTCGCAGAATTAAATACTTTGTGACATACAAGAAGACACGGAGGACGACCATCCCTCTCGATGAATAGAAAGGTATCCTCCAATAGAGAGAGGTACAGGGCTCCCGCGGCTAGTCATAGCTGTCATTGAACATGGCAGTGAGTTCGCTTTCCCCCTCCACGCGGGCTCCGAGCTGCCGCAGTGAGCGCTCCGGCTCCCTGGAGCTCGGTTGGAACAGCCTGATCTACATGATGCAATGAGGATCATGATAGGAATTTTTAGTCCCACAACACCAAAGCTGTGAGTACTCTCCATTATTGCCTCATGCAAATCTCTGAGTGATAACACATGAATGAGTGAAACTCAAAAAAAGATCCAGAGACTTACAATTAATGAAACATTGAACAGTTTACCATGCACTCAACTAAACTCCAGAGAACCTATCTGAGTAAACAGCCAACCCCAGAAAGCTGTGGTCTAGGAGCAGAATGTGCATGAGATTATAGGCAAAACAAAGCTGACCACCCAACGACCAGAAGCAAACCAAGCAATAAAAATATGCAGATCTCTCAACCACGTCAGAAGTGACTTCACCATGACCAAAGCAACACTACGTAAATCAGGAATGTTTGATGATGACCAGTGTCTCTGCAGAACATTGGAACAAACACTGGACCACGTTTTCCACAACTGTCCCAAAAACAGTCATGCATACTTGTAAAGACTTTGCAGACTATGAGGTCACAGTGAAATACGGTTGAGCACCAGAACTTTAAAAAACAGATGCAGTTGTGCATGTGTGTCTTGTTGTGGCAGAGAAAGGAGGCACGGCAGAGCATTCAATTTAGTTGACAGCTAAGGAGGCATGCTGGTCTTGCTAGTCTGGACTCGGGGAGGCACCATTTGCCAGGAGGTGGCGGCAGTACTTGAGTCAGGTGGTGGCAGTACTTGAGTCACTTAACTGAGCAGACAACAGAGTTCAGTCTCCATGATTGGCAAAAACAATAGTATGATAAATACCACAGCTGCACGAATGCAGCAGGTAAATGAGTGATTAGGCTCAGCAACGGGAAAAACGTGACAGCACTCGCTATTGGAGAAGAGCGTGACAGGCTAGCTGCCATGACAAACAAAGACTACTCTACTTACTAATAGAACAGTCTTATCTAAAACCCAATTCAAGACAGCTACAAAATAACCAATCACATCCACAGAAAGGAAAAATTAAGTCGAGTGGCCAGGTTAAGACAATAGTTGGCAAGAGAATTGAAGTGACACCTGTTCACAGTACTGGTTGCCATTGATATATTCCTGCATTGTTGAAACAGCTAGTTACTTCCTACACCTTTGATTCAAATGAATACGCTCTCCTGTGTAATAGTAAGATTATAGAGATTAAGATAAATATCTTAGAACTTTCTCAGAATTCCATCACACCAACAAAATGAGTACGTGTACCCCACAAAAGACACAAGGCACAATGATGTCAGTGCAGGCAACCATGTGCAAATGCATGTAAGTATAACAATGTATGGAATGAAGAGTGGCAAGAAACATGGTGGCAGGAAGGCCACCAATATTGTAGTGTACAACCAATATACCTTAGAAAATTGTGGTTGACGTATTAAACACATTCAGTATATGATATGTAACATAAATGATAATTGTACATTTCCTTCAGGGAAACTTCCATAGTCCCAGTCTACTACTCCACAACATCATGTGCTGCGCGAATTATATAGAGGGAGGGGGTGGGGGGGCTGTAGCTTGAAACAGTTGAAACAGGATTAATCCAAAAGGAGCTATTATTCAGTAAGATTGTTACCTTTGCTCTGAATTTTTTTTCATTTTATCAGGACTTTCATTATCAAATGCTTCAGTATTAGTTGAGTAAAATTTCTATTTATTAATAAATATGGAATTGAAATAAAAGCATGGCACTACAGATATTTGGACTAGTGACCTTATTATTACAATCCTATCACATATTGGTCTGCTGGCAAACACATTAATATGCCAAAATTTTTAGTACTTAACAGTCCTAAAAAAATCATCTAATCTTCAGCAATGCATTAGAAATTTTATGTGTTGGCATTGACGTTCAAGTTCTAAGTACGAAGAAAATCAAAGCGAACCTGTCTGTAAGTTCTCCTGGTTGGACCAGGGAACAACGCTCCTCCTGTATTTCTGAGTATATTGCACATTCATCAGAAAATAACATTCCTAAGTGTGAGCTGCAGACAGTCGCTGTATTTTTCTTTTTTTAAATCTCGGGGGGGGGGGGGGGGGCGCTATCTATATACTCTTCATGATATCTGGTAGCACTCATTCCACGTCTGGAATGACTCTAGGTGGAGTCTTCTCCTCCTTGGCAGCCATTACACATGTGACAATAGAGCTCCCAACAGCCCCACCCCCTTCCAGTTTGTAGAGCACTGATGGGAGGATTAGTAAAAATATTTTATAACATTGACAAAAAATTTATATATTCTGTGCCTCCATTTACGTGAATTAAAACACTTATAGCATGAATCCCAAAACTGATTATTGCTTTCTTACATAGAACTTTAATGAAAAATTCTTGAAGGTAGCTTTGTGTATATCCATAAGGTCATAAAGTATGCTTCATTACATTTCTTTTTTGGGATAACTTATCGTGCAATAACTACATGCTGATAATTATTTGTGGAGTAAATTCAAGGACACCCTACTGAAATCCATTCAAGGACTTGTAAGGACTAAATACAGCTTCAAGGTATATGTATTTCTTCTTAGAGTTTATTGAAAATTAAAAAATCCCTTTTGTTTAACCAGTAGTTCAGTTCATAAATGAAATACTAGTGGTCAGAGCAATCTGCATGAAGACTTAAAAGCACTGAATTAGGTGTAATAAATTGGCCACTATACAATACCATATTATATTTTTAATGTCTTGCCAGCAACCACGAGAAGTTTAGCTGCTAATAGAGTTTAGGAAGAGCCGGAAGGACTTACTAGTGAGCAATTCCTATGACACCAATGAGTTTCTTAGCAGAACCGTATATGTCATTGATAATTTCAGAAAATAAAAGTGCTAGGTGATACTCAACTTCGGAACAACTTTACACTTAAGTTGTATTACGGTCAGTGTAAGTAACATTGTTGAGCTGCAATAACCCATGAATTACTTTACATCTCTCTCTCTCTCTCTCTCTCTCTCTCTCTCTCTCTCTCGAACACACACATACAAAATCGAGCAATTGAAATACAGGCACCTACCTGATTGCTTAACGTCATGGTAGCTGCATGTCATAGCATGGATTCTCCAAACATAGTGATTAGCTAGCGATGGATGCAAGTATTGGTCAACAGGATTGAGTTCAAATAAATTGGTGGACTACGCTAGGGTCTTCATGTGTACAGAGTTTTTGTGAAGAATTCCAACAAAATTTGGAAGAGATGGTGTGATGCATTGCCTAGCTGAAGGTAAAGGTCATGTGTGATGTCCTGCAGGCAAACAAACAGATGTACATTATGGACAGTAGTTATGGTTTGCTAGGTAAAGACATTGACAGAGGAATCGGATATAAGGATTCTATCAAAAGGGTATGATTCATCATTCAATGTTAATCTTAGATGTGGTATTCTTATAAAACAGGGTTATCAAGAGACAAAATAGATTCAAGGGATGAGAGTGTCACAGGTACCATCAGTGAAATATTCTAAAAAAAGTAATTGTGCATCATGAAGAAGATTGATCTTAAAATTCACCCTCCACCTAATGTGTTGAGACGTAAGGAATACATTACTTCCTCCCATTTATATTTGGTTCATACATAACTGTATATGCAGTTTTCACCTGAAACTTCATTTATGAGTGGTATTTTATTCTACAGGAGTACATTCATGATATGGCCGGACATTCACTTCAAAGGAGAGCAGTCTGAAAAATTTTGAAAAGAATGAAGGAAATTTTTTCTCTGTAATTCTGAATGTGTTTGTTATAAAGACACATCACTATGTTCATCTGTGATCAGCTTCATGTGTTGTTTTCAAACACAAGAACTGCTCTCATGCTAACCCTGAAAAATGACATATGATATAAAGGGTATAGCAGAGAAACTATTCCTCTGCATTGATCAGTTATAATAGTTGCTGGACTGAAGCCCTTAAAAATGTTTAACTGATTTTCAGCAGTGTGTCTGTCTGTTCCATTTTAATCAACAAATTTGCACACATATTGAAGATATTGTTTATGTGCCTTCACGGCTGAAGGTTTTGTATAATCTCAAAGACAAAGTGTTACTGTCATGGTTACCATTAACAGTGAGATACTGTACCACTTGTGAATCAGATAGGACTAACCGTACATGCGTGTGCCTTATACAGAAGACAAACTTGGTGCAAAATTTCGCCTCTCTCTCTCTCTCTCTCTTTCTTTCTAAAAGAAGTCTTACACCAGCACTTTATGGGTATAATAAGCATTTTGAAACCCTTGTACTCTTTGTTGCAAACCTGTTTTGTGACAGTATTGTAGCTTCAGTCCCTCTCCCAACAGTGCAATGTTGGACGGAAAACTGGAATTATCTATTTTTTGCTTTTATTTTTTATGTAAGTACAAATCTTATTAAAACTAAGAAAAAAGGCAGAACTGTATTTAGCAGTGTGTTTTTATGATGCAAAGAATTTGTTTTGCTGTTAATCATAGTAATGCTGCTTTGTGACATTTTACAGCTTTGACTGTAAAATATTGCCTTAAAATGACAAAAGTTGGGTCTAATGTATTTTTTATTTGCTGTTGAATTGGAAAACCAAATTTGTTCTCATGTATTTGTTTGCTGGTGATTTGTACATTCACTTGTTACAGTTTTATGATTTTCAAGGCCAGTGCTAGTGATGGGGAAAACATATTAAAAATGGCTTATGGTGTAATGCCTCATTGAGTTGTATTATTAATAAAATATATTAAATAATTCAGTAAAAGCCCGATATACTATGTATTCACATGTAAGACTGTAAGAACCTTATTACAATCTGCTTGTAGCATTTTGGTAATATGATTTACCCTTGTGACCTTCAAGCCCTGAAAACAATAGCCAAAGTGATAAAAGACATTGTTGATGCAGGACAAAATGAGAGCTGTAAATCTGACAGAGATAAAATTGATGAAAAGACACAAAGTAAACCAAACCTTATTTGAGCATGCCGCTAAAGAAAAAGTGTGGAATGACTTGCTACTAAAACCTAGCTGACTTCTTTAAGGCAGTGGGAAAATGAAGCTACAGTAGCTTGCAGACAATGCCTTAAACAGTTATGCTTTTTATAGTCCATAGTTCAGTACAGTATTTTATTTTGAATTACTGTTGTGTTATTTTTGGTCACCATTTGAGTGAAGTTTATCTGATTGCTACATTAACCAAGTTTTTTAATGTTTTACTTCTAATAGTCTTTAAATGTAAATACATTGAAATATATAGTAAATATAACATTGTATTATGTGCATTTCCAAACTTTTCATGCATAGTTTGTCATTCCACTGCTCACTCTCCACTTGCATGCACTATGATGCAGGACCGAGCGAGGTGATGCAGTGGTTAGCACACTGGACTCGCATTCGGGAGGACGACGGTTCAATCCCACGTCTGGCCATCCTGATTTAGGTTTTCCGTGATTTCCCTAAATTGCTTCAGGCAAGTGCCGGGATGGTTCCTTTCAAAGGGCACGGCCGACTTCTTTCCCCAATCCGATGAGACCGATGGGCTCGCTGTCTGGTCTCCTCCTGCAAAAGAACCAACCAATAATGCAGGGGTAGTCCATGTCCCCCTGCAAATACATCATATCAGGCTTTTGCCATACAGGGTGACCTTAAGCAGGTGCATAGGGCACTGAAGTAAAGAAAGAAAAATGAGAATCTTCAGAAAATTAATTACTGCATTAAATAACGGTCTGTATTGATAGACATAAAAAAGGAAGAAAGTTTTCTTAGTCTTTGAATTTTTAAGTTGATTTCATGTTTCCAGTTAACATTCCTTCTAATATATTTTAAATAACAAAGAGTTTTGTATGTATCTTTTGCAGTAAAGAAGAGGTTGAACGTTGTAAACAACGCGATTTGTTGGAGGAAATGTTGGCAGAAATGACAGGGGAATTTCCCGCCCTTTCAACAGTGTTTGTAAATGAGAGAGATATTTATTTGGCACATTCATTGCAGTTAGCAGCAGATCATCAGCAGCCAACACCTGCAGGTTGTGTATAAAGTTTTAAATTATTTTTTTCCTTGTAATGCATTGTTTTGTTAAACAATACTGTCTTTATTCAAAAATGATTGAAAGAATGTACTTTATTTGAGTGATATACAACATTAGCAATCAGAAGAGCATATGCACATTTGTAAATTACTATGAGGTGGCAACACTCAGTGTAAGTGATATAATATGGAAAGCAATTATACTCTTCCTCATACAACACCATTTTTGTAAGAAAAAGACTCCAGATTGTGTCAATCACAAAAATGCATGTCCTGCACTGACACCAGGTTTTGGAGGGCAAGTAAGAAATTCAGCTTCCTAAAGGTGTAAGACTGAATGGCAACAACAGCTGCAATCTTGTAAACGTGTGTGGTTGAGACGGAAAAACTAAAAGAAGCAAATCAAAGCATCTCAGATGTGTCATTACAGAATGGTGGACTGATATAAAAAATGAGGATGTTCCTTGCACAATTAGCAAGAAAAAGAATATATGGGGAAAACTAGTAGAAGGAATAGACTGATAGGATGTATTTTAAGACATTAGGAAATTAGTTGCATAGTACTAGAAGCGGGGTGCAGTGGACAAGCGCTGTAGGTGAGCACAGGTTGGAAAATATAAAACAAATAATTGAGGACATTGACTGTTAAGTGCTGCTCTCAGGTAAATATATTAGCATTAGAGAGGAAATGGTGGGGACTGCATCATATCAGTTGGAAGAATGATGGCAGGCCAGGAATGGGGCAGTTGTAAGAGATCGAATGGGGCCCTGACACCATCCTTGCTGCTTAGCTGTGTTTTCTTATACTGCCAGTAAACCTGACTTAAGCCACAGTGAACAAACATCAGCAAATAAAACATTCTTTTGGATGTAAATGATGGGCAGGCATTAGCAGACACCATTGGATCATGTTCATTTCACACTTGGTGGTGCTTGTTCCCCTGGTTGCCAGTCCTTCAAAGTAAGTTAACACACTCCACTTTGACTCTTGCCTTTTGTGAGCAACAAGAGCATTTGCTTTCACAGTATTATGTTTTTCTTCCATGAACTCCTTTTGTTATTTAATAAGAGTTGAGCAAGCAATGGAGCGATTCAGAAGAGAATATCAGAAGAGAATATAATGTTTATAATAGAAGAATATGGATTTCACAGATGCTTGGGAAACCAAGAAGTTGAGAACACAAAATGCTAAACAAGAAAATTGTCTTGATTGAAAATTGGAAAAGCACTCAACAATCAAATGTTGGAAAAGTTAGGAATAAAATTATTAGCTGCTCACTTCACGTGGGAAGGGAGTCAAAAGAACACAAGCTTGGGAATGGGTGAAGTGTGAAACGAATACTTAAGAGCACAGCTGTTTCCAGTTGCTAAGAACCATAACATAAGTGCTAGCCTTTCCTTAGTTGATATTGCTTCTATTTTTCTGTACAATAACAGTGAGCAGGCAGTGAAAGAACACTGCTGACTGATGTACAGAGTTTTGGAATGAGAACAAGAAAGGCTGGAATCACAACTAAATGAAAAGTGATCTACCATCATGCTTTTGACCATAACTAGTATTCTGTTTATACTCAAATGCAAATGGTAGTGAACACTAGTGAAATTGAATGTTCTGAGAATGTTCAGTTTGCATGTGTTCACTTCCATTCTTCTGGTGTAATAGGGCTTAAGAAAAGAAAAAAATTATAAAAAGGACAGATTGCTACCCATTGTAAAGGTGATGTGTTGAGTTGCAGACATGCACAATGAAAAGACTGTTACATATAAGCTTTTGGCTGAAACCTTCTTCTGGAGGGGGATTACAACACACACATTCATCCAAGCAAGTACACCTCATACACATGACTGGCTGCTCCAGCCTTTTCATAGTATTGTTGATATTCTAAACTGGACTTCCATTGTTTGAAAAAAAGCTTACACTAATAATGCTGTTCTGCTTCTATTCTGTCAGTCTCTGTGGCTTTTGAGTGACCTAAGTAGTTGTAGAAAGCTATATATTCTATGAAACATATTCACAATTAACTCTATGACATAAAACACACCCGTGTAGCAGATATTTAACTAAAGAAACAGCACTCACTGTGTGGAGTAGCTAGTATTGAGTTTAGTTCTCAAAGCAAACACAAATGTGTGCTCACCTTTCCCTCCTCCCCCACCACACACACACACACACACACACACACACACACACACACACACACACTGGGAGGGCAATATCATGGTTGGATTTCTAACATTGACCATGTTATCATTCTAGTGTATGCTTTTCACTTACTCCTTTACTACACCTTCTGCATCCCCTTTCTCCACAACACATCCCAAGAGATGCTAAAATCCATGGATACTAACATTCATATCTTATGAATTTTAAGTGTGTCTTGTTTAACTTTCACGTAGCATAATTGACTCTGGTTCTCTTTAATTACAGGTATTATACCATCACGAGTTGTAGGTGTCGTTGGCATTGGTCATGTGCCAGGTATTGTACAGAATTGGGGAAAGGTATCTCCAGAAGACATTCCACCAATTATGCGCATTCCTCCTCCAACACTAACAAGTAGAGTCCTCAAATTCACTGTGAAAGCCTCAGTGGTGGGTCTTGTTATTTGGGGCTGTTCCAGATTTGTACCTGTCCCTGGCCTAAATTCAATCAAGGCCAGCCTGCAGAACCTTACAAAGGTATGTGCCAAAGCGTCTTTATGTTTTATCTCTTTTCTTAAGATGTTTTGCAGCATTCAGAGACAGAGGTTCCTTCATGTCACAAAAGAGAGGAAAAGGTTAAAGGACATTAATCAAAAAACTATTAGAAGGTGAAATAGACAATGAAAGACAAACAGCAGGCCAGATTTGGAAATCTTTACAGTTATAACTCACAGATAGACTGTTTGACAAGTCACGTGAGGTGCTGTCTGAAAATTATAGTATAAAGAAAGAAGACAAAAATGTGCAACATCAGAGATACATGAAACAATTAGCAAATTGTAGAGAGAAAATAATCAGGTAAGGAAGGGTAATAGAAGACAGGAATTTGTTAAGAAGATGAGCAAGAAGAAATAAAAAGAAAACAGTAACAGTGAGTACTTTTCCTTTTTACCTGTGCTGCTGCTTGATAAATAGAAAAAATGGCCATCTGTGCTTGTTCAAGAACTGTGTGTTTCTTGTGAAATCAGTTTCAACGTTAATTGCCCAATTTAGCTCTGCCCAGCTCCCACCCCATCCCCCCACCCACCCCCACCCCCCAAAAAAAGAGAGAGAGAGAGAGAGAGAGAAAAAGAAAAAAATCACTGCCCTTGATCCTTTCTGCCTATATATTTATGATGATATCTACATCTACATCAGTTCTCAGCAAACCACTGTGAAGAACATGGCAGAAGGTACATTCCACTGTTCCCAGTTGTTAGGGTTTCTTTGCATTCCAGTCATATATGGAGTGCGGGAAAAATGATTGTTTTGGATTCCTCTGCACGTGCAGTAATTATTCAGATCTTATCCTCACAGTTACTATGTGAGTGATACATGGGGATTGTAGTATATTCCTAGAATTGCAATTTAAAGCTGTTTCTTGAAACTTTATTAACACACTTTCTCAGGATAATTTTCATCTATCTTCAAGAGTCTACTAGTTCCATTCCTTCAGTATCTCTGTGACAGACTCCCACAGATCAGTCAAACCTGTGACCGTTCACACTGCTCTTCTCTGCATACATTCAATATCCCCCCGTTAGTCCTGTTTGGTACAGGTCCCACACACTTGAGCAGTATTCTAGAACCAGTTGCACGAGACATTTTTAAGCAATCTCCTTTGTAAACTGATTGCACTTCTCCATTATTCTACAAATAAACCAAAGACTACTACCTGCTTTACCCACGACTGAGCCTTTTTGATCATTCCATTTTGAATCCCTGCAAACTGTCACACCCAGGTAAATATAAGAGACGGCTGATTCCAACAGTGACTCATTGATATTACAGGTATAGGATGGCTCATTGATATTACAGACATAGGGTATTACTTTTCTTATAAAATATACAGTTTTATGTTTGAATATTTAAGGGGGGTTGGAGTACCCTATCCCAACAATGTTAAATTTAGTGACTTTGCTTCCCTGTATTTCAGGAACCACTGTAGCCATTGAATGAAACTTCTACAGTTCTGAGTCTACTGAACTACAATAATTGCATTTCAGCCACTGCATTCGTAAATGCAATTTTTTAACTACACGGTTAAAATTTTGTATACTTTTTGTATGTTATTCTAAATAATTTTAATTATACAGAACATTATGTTCTTCTTTTAGTTCAGTAGACTCAAGATATGTATGTTATTACTCCGTGAAAATTTGAACACTCTACTCAAAGTGGTTTGTAAGATTTAGGGAAAAATGCAACAGGAAATGTAACTTTTCAGGAGCGGCTTATAAAGTTTCAAAAGACTGTAACTCGCTTAATTTTTTTTTATTTTTAGTCACTCAGAAGCACCCTGCACCATACTGTATATCATCCTCTTCATCTTTTTCCATGTTTTTTCTTCTTTCTGGACTCCTTAGTGGCCAACTGTGTGGCATACTCTGCTTTATCAATGCTAACCTTGTCCATCCTTTCAAGTTCTCTGATGCAGTTTTGCTCCAGGATTAACTCCCATATGCTGTAGCACTTTCACGCTACCAATGTTGCCATCATTAAAAGCAATAACAGCATAACTGACCCCCCCCCCCCCCCCCCCCCCCCACTTCAGTGTCTTCATTCCAACAAAAACATTTTTTTGGTAAGCAAGTCCATATAAGATTACTGAACAACTCATTGGGATTTTGAGTCTGACCATGGAGACACTTCAGCAATTCAGGATGTGCCAGGTGTCTGTAAATAGGTTTTATGATATCCACGAGTGCTGCTGGGATGGAATGTTTATGTCTGTATGAACTGTACAGGGGCATTGCGGTAAATGCACCATGAATCGGGTCCAGGAGGGCAAAGGTGGTGTACTGGTTACTCATCAGTTGACAGTGTGGAAGAAGGTAGCCATACTGCTGTAATTCATCAATCATTTTGTCTGCCAGCCTACCTCTTATGGTTTTACCATCAGAAAGTTTCTTGTCTGTTAAACTTTGTTTCAACTTCCACAACCCAGTGCCCATCCTCTTCTGGATACGACCAATACATTCCTGTTCCGTGATAATCTTCTCACCATAAGGCTGAGTGGCTACTACACTTGTTATATGCTTTTGTGTCTCCACTACCTAAGAACTTAGTGTAACACACTCCCCTTCCGTTCATAGATTGACCCAAAATTTCCATAGGTGCAGAGGCCTCCATACCACCACTTGTCCCTTCATAATTTCTGTCACTGATATGCCCTTCTTCATTCCCTGATTTACACTTATAACAGTGTTTGGTTAAAATCTGGAAATCTATTACCTTTCCAGTATCCATACCAGTCACCGTAGCAACAGAATTCGTAGAACCGTAGCCGTGCTTCTGGCAAGTGCCATCAAAAGCTACTGGTATGTCAGTCATACTATCATTTATTTCAACAGCTTCGTTTGCAGCACCCTTCATTGACTCACATTCAACAGATTCCACAGCAGCTCCAATAAATCATGTATACTTGTCGATTTTACAAAGGTGGGCATGGCATATTCATCCACGGCACACATTGTTTCTGCTACAGTGTGTCCTTTGCCAATAGCTCTCAATCCATACAACCACCTAACATTTACTTTACATTTATCAGAATTCCAAAATGAATGAGTATATTTACAACTGACACAATTAATGATAAGTTTCCTGGCTAGTCAGTTTGACACCTCACTGTCTTCATGTAAACTAATTGGCCCTCCATATATTTTACAACACACACATTCACGTAACACACTTGTTAGAATGTGTAAATCTGTCAGAATATAACCTAACCTACCATTTACATCACTTCTGTTTGAGAAAACAGTGTATCACAATGTTTTATTTAAATCTTTGAAGCACTAATGGGCGTTTCTCTAGATACTGACTAATTTGCCTGTATTTCTTTGTCTGTAACTTCATACACCACATGTTGAACACAATGTTTCCCTTTATTCGAAAATGTGTTACCATGAAACCCATGTTTCTTAAAAACACAGCATTTTGGCATCATACTTTACTTTTTGAGAGATTTACCAATCTATTCGTCACTTTTCCTCGGAAATACATTAGCACTTTGACATACAACGCGTGTTTTATACTATGAAACGATGCAATACTGTTGTTGACAGTGCTACCAATACAAACATGTAATTTAATCTTGATAACACAGCAATCCACAGCCTTCTACATAAAAAATTACAGATTTTATTAGATCTTGAAGTATGCGTGCAAAAATTTTAATATTTTCCACCGGTGTAGATTATATTAAAAAAAAAAAAAAAAAAAAAAAAAAAATAATACTTCCCATGTGAGTCTATAACTGATATAAATATACATCATTTTATTCAGAAAATGGCTAACTCCCCTTAAAGCAAGTTACCAACCTTTGCACCACTTCGAAATCTTTCTAGATCTGACTGGATATTTATACAGCTTCTTTCATATAGTACTTCTTTATAGATAACTGCATCTTCTAAGGTCATTACTATAAAACGTGAACAGCAAGGATCCCACGGCACTTCCTAGAGGCACACCTGAAGTTATTTCTACACCTGACGATGACCATCCATACTGCGTCCTCCTTACCAAAAAGGTCCTCAATCCAGTCACAAACTTCATTTGATGCCCCATAAGATTGTACTTTTGACAATAGGCATAGGTGCAGTACTGAGTCAAATTCTTTTTGAAACTCAATAAATACTGCAGCTATTCGGCTGCCTTGACCCAAAGCTTTCAGTATGTCAAGTGAGAAAAGTGCATGCTGGGTTTCACACGATAAAAGTTTTTGTAATCCCTAGTGGTTGGCATTGAGGAGGTCATTCTGTTCAAAATATCTCATTCTGTTTGAGCTAAAGCTGTTAGCTTAAATTTCTTCCAGGTAACAAATTCAGATTGTTGTGGTGTCTACAAAACACCTATACCATATCGACAGTATCTATTTGCTATAACTTCAAGTTGAACAAATATATTTCAAGGAAGACACAATTTGAAAGTCACAGATCAAGTAAACAGAGTAAGACATGTGTACACTTTAACAGTCAAATCATAACTGAGTCCGGGTCTAGCGGCCGCTGGCTGGCTGGCTGCTTAGGTCGCACTGCTGCTGCATGGCTCGCAGACGGCGCCGCATGTAGAGGGCGCGCGTAACTGCGCGGCGGCACTTTGAAAGATCGGTGAGTCACAACACTTTTCCCCCCTTTGAAGTTTTTGCAATGGTCTTGATGGAGGTGACCTGTAGATTGCTAACATCCATAGGTGTTGTTGACTGGCCGTAAAGTCTCGAGGAGGAGGCTTCCCTTACGGATGGAAGTGTCCCCGATGATAACGGGTCGAGATGACAGGAGACGTGGGGGTCGAAACTGCTGGGGCCCCGTGCACCAATCTGCCCGTTGTGGCAAGTCTGGTTGTTATAACAGGAGACATGGGCGATGTGTCCACGTCCGTAGGAGAAGGAGGCGAGTAGAGTTGCTCCGACAGATGGTCATCTGGTTCCTGCATGGGCATGTCTCCTGGTGGCGTCAGTTCTTGTGCTGGCACCGATATGATGGCGAGAGGACTGTATTGTGAGTAATGAGAGATTCCAGTATCCCGAGCGTCAGGTAGAGCCGAAGGTGGTGTAGCAGCATCCGGAACAGGCGTTGCCAGCACACAAGGCCGAAGCTGGTCCGAATGACGCACTGCAACACCCGTGTCCGTCTGGATTTCATACAGGCGTTGGCCACGGTGTCGTAAGATGCGGCCTGGACTCCATTTTGGCCGCCTGCCATATCCCCGCACCCATACAAGGTCGTCGGTGGTGAACCGGCCAAGCGAAGGCACCCGTGGCCGTGAGGTGGAAGGCCACAGAAGATGAAGTAGCATGTGGGGCTGTCGGCCATGTATGAGCTCAGCTGGGCTGTGGTCGCCCATGGGGGTGAAACGGTAAGAAGCCAGAAATTGGAGAAGTGCATCATCAGCAGCAGCAGAAGAAGTCAGGAGTTTCCTCATCTGAGCCTTAAATGTGCGGACCAGTCATTCAGCCTCACCGTTTGACTGTGGATGGAACGGAGGGGCCGTGATATGCATGACGCCGTTACGGGCACAAAAATCCGCAAATTGTGGACCATTATCAGTAACGATAGTAGAGGGCAGGCCTTCCGAAGAGAAAATGCGAGCTAGAGCATTGATGGTTGCCGTGGTGGTAGCCGACGTGCAACGGACAATGAAAGGAAAGTTAGAGTAGATGTCAATAACGAGAAGCCAATAAGTACCTAAAAAGGTCCCGCGAAGTCAGCATGAATACGGTCCCAGGGCTTCTCAGGCGAAGGCCACTGTGACAAAGATGACTTCAGGGCGGCGGCCTGTGACGCACAAGGGCCGCAGGCAGCGACCATGTGTGCGATTTGAGAGTCAATGCCGGGCCAGAACACATGACAGCGCGCCAGAGACTTTGTGCGAGAGACACTCCAGTGCCCTTGGTGAAGGAGGCGCAAGACCGAAGCACGCAAAGACGCAGGTACCACAACACGCGGCGAAGCATTTTCAGTGAAAAGGAGGATAACACCATCCCTAGCCTTGAGGCGGTAACACAAAGCATAGTAGTTCCGCAACGGATCTTAGCGGACGGACAATCTGACCAATCCTTCTGAATACAGCGTAAAACCCGGGAGAGGGTAGGATCAGAACCCGTAGCAGCCGCCAGCCAGTCCTCGGTGATGGGGAACCTGTCCAATAACCCGCTGCGTGGCAACATCCAAGTGGAAACACAAAAGTTCGTCCCTATCAAATGCCAGATCAGGACCCATGGGAAGGCGAGACAGTGCATCAGCATTCACATGTTGAGCCGTCGGCCGGAAATGAATCTGATAATTGAAACGAGACAAGTAAAGAGCCCAACACTGGAGGCGGTGTGCAGCGTTGTCGGGAAGTAACATTGATGGATGAAACAAGGAAACAAGTGGTTTGTGATCCGTAACAAGAAGAAATTTGGATCAATAGAGAAAAGCACCAAACTTATGAAGAGCATAAATAATGGCCAAAGCTTCTTTTTCAATTTGAGAATGCTTTTGTTGGGCATCCGTGAGCGTTTTGGAGGCATAAGCAATGGGTTATTCAGAACCGTCAGAAAAACGGTGCGCAAGACTGCACCAACCCCGTATTGAGAGGTGTCTGTGGCAAGAACAAGATGTTAGCCAGGTCGATAAGTAGCCAGGCACGGGGCCTGTTTCAGCATAGTCTTCAATTTCTGGAAAGCTGCATCGCATGATGCGGACCAGTGAAAAGGCACGTTTTTATGCAACAGGCGATGCAATGGCTGAGCCACCAAAGCAGCAGATGGTAAAAACTTGTGATAGTATGCTGTTTTCCCCAAGAAGGCCTGCAGTTCCTTAACAGATGTGGGGCGAGGAAGAGCATCGATTGCAGCGACAGTTTGCTGAAGCGGATGAATACCATCCCGAGAGAGTTGAAACCCCAAGTACGTGATAGATGCCTGAAAAAATTTTGATTTCTGAAGATTACACTTAAGACCGGCAGTCTGTAAGACATGAAAAGTGTGCGGAGGTTTTGAAGATGTTCGTCAGTGGTGGAGCCAGTGACAACAATGTTGTCCTGGTAATTTATACACCCATGGACAGTGAGCAGTAATTGTTCCAAGAATCACTGAAAGAGAGCAGTGGCGCTGGCAACCCCGAATGGCAATCGTTGGTATTGATAGAGGCCGAAAGGCGTGTTAAGGACCAGAAACTGCCGGGAAGCAGCGTCAAGAGGAAGTTGATGATAAGCTTCTGTCAGGTCAAGTTTAGAAAAATACTGGCCTCCAGCAAGTTTAGTAAACAATTCTTCAGGTCAAGGCATAGGGTAAGTGTCGATAAGACATTGATCATTTACAGTGGCTTTGAAATCGCCACAGAGGCGAGTATCACCATTTGGCTTAGCAACGACGACGACAGGAGAGGACCACTCGCTGGAAGTGACAGGAAGCAAGACCCCTGAAGCAGTGAGATGACCCAGCTCCCGTTTGACCTGATCCTGAAGGGCCACAGGAATGGGTCGAGCCCGAAAAAACTTAGGCCAAGCAGTGGGTTTGAGCGTGATATGAGCTTCAAAGTCGTTTGCATGGCCTAACCCAGGGGGAAAAAGGCACGAAAATGTCGTCGACAAGGAGTCCAATTGAGCATAAGGAATGGCATGAGAGACCATATTGAAAGAGTCATCTATGGAGAACCCAAAAACGTGAAAGGTGTCGAAACCAAAAACATTCTCCGCGTTACTTCGGTCGACCACAAATATGGGAACAGTGTGAACGACATATTTGTAAGATACCTCAGCATCAAATTGTCCCAAGAGAGAAATCTTCTGTTTATTGTAAGTTCGTAATTGCCTAGTGACAGGTGACAGGATTGGAGAACCCAACTGAATATATGTCTGAGAATTGATGATAGTGGCGGCAGAACCAGTATCCACCTGCATGTGAACATCTTGACCAAGTATTTGAACAATGAGGAATAACTTCCCTGAAAGGAAAGAAGTACAATTGACAGACAACACAGAATTAGAATCAGCATCATGTTCATGAACATTATGTATGCGGTCGTATTTGCAAATGGATGACACATGACACTTTATTTTTTTGCATTTGTGACACATGGCCCAACGTTGTGGACAATCTTCTCATGAGTGTTTCATAAAACACCGTGGACATGAAGGAAGTTGCCGTGGGTTTTGCTGCAGTTTCTTAGAGATTTGTTTACGGTTAGGCCGAGGCTGCGCTTGGGAGCATACTGTGGCCACGTCGGCTGGCGGGGGCACGCCACACACTTCGTCAACATCGCACAGAGGTTGTACTTCCCCGACATCACCCCATGCCTCTATTTGCGCTCCAGTGGCGTGAGAAATTTCAAAAGACTGAGCGATGGATAGGGCTTCATCTAGGGTCGGATTGGCCAACTGAAGGGCATGTTGCCTAACTTCTTTGTCGGGTGCCGATCAGGTAATAGCATCCCGTACCATGGAATCGGCGTAGGATTCTTTGTAAACTTCAGTAACAAATTGACACTTTCTACTGAGGCCGTGAAGTTCAGCAGCCCAAGCGCGATAGGATTGATTCGGTTGTTTTTGACAACGATAAAAGGCAACACGAGAGGCTACCACGTGCGTTTGCTTTTGAAAATAGATAGACAGGAGTGAGCACATTTCAGCAAAGGACAAAGACGCAGGATCTTTCAAAGGAGCCAATTGCGACAACAACAGTTACATTTGAGGTAAAATCCATGAAAGGAACAGAGACTTACAGGTTTGTTCGTCCGCGAAATGAAATGCCAAGAAGTGCTGTCGAAGATGTTTTCCGTAATCAGACCAGTCTTCTGCCGTCTCATCGTAAGGAGGAAAAGGAGGTAGAGATGTCGACGAGAGATGCCCCGATTTTGATGCCGCGACAAAATCACGAATCGCATGTGTGAGAAGCGTTTTCTGTTCAATGAGACCTAGCAGTAGTTGCTCTAAAGCAGCCATGGAAAAATGTGGGTCAACGATGGAAAAGAAAACTCCCATCCTTGTCGCCAATTGTTATAACTTCAAGTTGAACAAATATATTTCAAGGAAGACGCAATACATGAAAGTCACAGATCAAGTAAACAGAGTAAGACGTGTTCACTTTAACAGTCAAATCATAACTGAGTTCTAGTCTAGCAGCCGCTGGCTGGCTGGCCGCTGCTGCAAGGCTGGCAGACATCTCCGCATGTAGAGGACGCGTGTAACTGCGCGGCGGCACTTTGAAAGATCGGCGAGTCGCAACACTATTATGGGACTCTATCTGTACCAGTGATGTAATGACATTCAAAATTTACAGGATGCATTATGGACAAATGGAATTGTGGTTTATTTATCTCATGACACACATTTGCAATCCATTTGGTTTGAGTACAGGAGACATGTCAGAAATTTATAATACAGTTAACAGTGATTTTTACACTAATAAGTAATAGCACTAAAATAAATAATAACGCTATAATGATATTTCTTGGAATATGTAACACATTGTATCCAGGTCAAATTTCCAGTTCGTTCTGCACGAATTCGTCCACTGAGTAATAACATTTCAGTGTCAGTGCCTCATATAGCTGTCTTTTAATTGGACCTAATGCATCTGCATTAACTTGTTCCCTTTTAATTTATTACAAATTTTTGTTCCCATGTATTGAGGTCTGAGGTAGGGGGTTTGGAGCGTAATATTTTCTTTGTTTCTAGTATCATGTGACTGGGCAAAATGGTTTCCCTAAATAATTCATTTCTGGTGTACAAAACGGTAATATTTTCAAGTTTTTAGATAATAGATGAGTGGATGACATGGTTATTTATGATTTGCAGTGTACATATTTCAGATGATTTTTTTCTGTATTTTTACTATCCATACTATGTCGAGTTACCCAAAAAACCATATTGTACCTAATAATGTACTCAATGTAGCTTGTATATGCAACCTTTCGTGTGTCCATGTCAGTCGCAGTTGATAATATTTGCATTGCAAATGCAACACTGCTCCATTTGTTTGCTAGGTATTGAATGTGTGCCTACCAGCTCAAATTTTTATCTACATTGAAACCTAACAATTTGACCAATTAGATTTTTCTATATCTTGGTTGTTGTGAACAATATTAATCTGTTTACATTTTGACTGTTTGGTTTTGAATTGCATCATGTGAGTCTTAGATATGTTTAGATTCAACCTATTTAGCTGAAACTAAGGTACTGAGGGTACTGAACACATATTTGGGAATTTTTCAAAGTCCTGATTTTCAACTAAGACAGAAGTATCATCTACAAGCAGAGCTGATAGTTAATGGTGAGTTGTTAACATAGTGGGTTCCCCCCCCCCCCCCCCCCCCCCCCAGTCAGAAAAATAATTTGCGCCATTAAAAAAATGCTAACTTCTTGCTTTCTATTTGATAAGTGGGATTTAGCCATTGTAGGGCTTTGCTGCTAATGCCATAATTTTCAAGTTTGTAAATAAGCAATGCGTTGTTCACAGAATCAAACGCCTTTGTGAGGTTGCAGAAAATTCCTGCCACCTTATTTCTGTTGTCTAAAGATGTACTTATTTTCTCAATGAAACTGTTTGCTGCATCTGTGGTGTTTTTCCCCTGCTGAAAAACAAATTGATTGTTTAGAATATTTTGTGATGAAGTTTCAAGTTTGGGCAACAGCAAGTTTTTCAGATGTTTTAAATATGACTGGGAGAATTGAAATAGGACAATAATTTCCCATGATCTCTCTTGATTCCTTCTTGAAGAGTGGTTTGACTTAACATATTTCAGTGCCTCTGGGTAACAGCCCTCTTCAAAACATTGATTTATTATTTGAGCTAGTGGGTTTGCAATTTTATTGTGTACCACTTTAATAACTTTAGCGGATATTCCATCCCAACGTGCTGATTTTTTGTTTTTTAATGTTAGGATAGCGTTTTCTATATGCTTCACAGAAGTTTTCAGAGTTTTCATTCAGGCCAAAGGGATTTACTTTGTTATGATAATCTGTTATATCTACATCAGACTTTGCCACATTTGTAAAGAATTCATTAAAGTACTCTGGTATCTAAGTTGGACTTACAGTAATATTTCCTTCAATGTCAATTGAAATTTCTTGGTTACAGGCTTCAACACCTAACTCAGATTCAATGACAGACCACACAGCCTTTGCCTTGTTTTTATGGTTTACAATTAACCTGGTATTTGCCAGTTGTTTTGCTACCTTGACAACTCTTAAGTATAGTTCTATAGAGTAACATATTCAATGAAATCAATATCTTCATTATATTTTAATTCTCTGTGCAGTTGTATTTTCCTTACACTGGAAATTTTTGTGCCCTGGGCAATCACTTTAATTTATTTGTCATTATATTTCTGCAGAGTCTGGTTGTAAATGTTTCATTAAAGACACCAAGAAAACTGTTTAGGAATTTCTCAAAGTTTTCATTACTTGAGTTACAATGCTCAAAAGGCCATTTTTTCTCTTTTAGCTTCTTACTAAATATTAGCAAGTTCCTTCTCGTAAGGGTTCTCATATGTGAAATGTTCCTGTCTGTCTGTGGCAGCTCAATGAACAGTGCACAGTGCTCTGAAGTACCTAGGTCTAGACAAAATTTATACATATTTTCATATGCATAATTAATTAGAACATTGTCAATATGGGTTGCTGATTGCTCATTGTCTCTGGTTGATTCAAAGAAATTGAATTCGAAACCACATTTCTTTACTAAGTCAGTGAATCTTGAAGTGTAGCTACTATCATGTGTGATATCAATATTAAAACAGCAGGTAGTACAGTTGTTTTATTTTTTCTCTGCTAAGGTGTTCTAGCATAATTTGAAACTTAGATAAGAATCGTTCTATTGTTGACGGCCATAAGATTCTGTTTATTGACATTATAACATATATTATTCAGTCCACTATTTCTACACAGCAGCTCTCAGACACACTTAAATAATGATAACAGGTTCTGGTCTCATAATTTATATCCTATGTAGAAGTATACATGAGCCTCCACATGATTTGTTTCTTCTGAAAAAGCTACTTGCTAATGTGAAGTTCCCTATTTTGTTTAAAATTTTAGTTGTGTCCTCAGTAAGCCAGTGCTCATTTAAACAAATAACTCTAATATTTGCACTTTCTGCCAGAATGATTTCCAGTTCAGCTATTTTGGAGCTTTTCATGTCTGAAGCATCAGTGTTTAAACCATTTGTATTCCAGTAGATATCCTCTCTACTTTGACTATTACTTATAGGCTTTAGCAGTTTTCTTGCCAGACAACAGTTTGGTTTTGTCTTTCTTAATTGTCACTCCCATCACTACTTATCAGTTTCCCTTATTTTTTTATAACCTGGCAAGTAAATATCTATGAATCTGAATATTTTTGAGCCCAGCATATTCAGATGTAGACCATTTTTGGCAAAACACTTCTCACTTAGAAATTTGTTGAGATCAATGAAAATGACTCTTAGTTTAGTGCACTGTGCTTTTCATATTGCCATATATTCTCTGCACATAGCACTCATTTACCAATCTCCTTACACAATGCCACTAGTTGTTATTCTCGAATTTGTGTAGAGGCTTCTGGCTGTTTGAAAAAGGTTTATTGTGTTGTTTACAATTTCTTCTTTGTTGTTGTTTCGAATGGAATTTGTTACCGCTTGGATAAAAACACCCTTTGGATTTCTGTTACACTCATTTGCTGCGCTCTGTCTTGAGTTTGACATTGTTTAGATGTTTATGCAATTGCTGCGCCCTGATTCCTCGTCAAATGTCAATTTTGTAGTTTGGAATGACTATGTTGTTCAACGAAGTGTCACCTATAACAAAGAATTCACTTTCTGTCTTACTATAACTCTTCTTTTTGTCTTTTTATATGTTACAGTGGTCCACTTATATTACATTAGTTCTTCCGTTTCTTTTTCTTTTGTAATGGCGGCTGAATTTTTTCGGGTTTTGTCAGTTGTACCACACTGCCATCGTGAGATCATGTGATTATTTTTTATTGTGCAATATTTCATATTGCACAATATATTTGACTGTATTGAGAAGGTTGTGGAACATACTGACAGATTTACTGTAATTAGATTTTATTAAGCAGACTGCTTGGATTGTATAGTTTTTTTTTCTGGCTAATACTGCACACTTTTCTCAGCTCAGTTGTGTATGCCAGACTGTTTGTTTTGTGCGATTTGTTGTGTTGTGAAATGGAATCGGCTTTGAAGTCAGCAGAATGCCTGTGCATTTTAGTATTATTGGAAGTATATAGGGTTTTGCCAACTTTATGGTGTGTTAAATCAAACAAGTATACCAATGGTCAAAGGAACACAGAGCAGTGTGATGAGTTGTTGTTGAAATATGGCGAAATGTACCCAGAATTAAATTCATTGCATACAAATTATAGGAAAGAACTTAAAAGAATTAAAAGTGCAATATAAGTGGTAAACATTTTGGTACTTTGATGACATGAACTTTTTGCAAGGGCAAGAAATTTTAGTGCAATTTAAATAAAATGTGTGTACTTCTTGTTTTTAAAATTGGATCTAAATAAATATTACCTAGGTATAGTCATAATTGCAGGTGTAACCATTTGCAAAAGTATATCAAATGAGAAAGTGCCCATCCTCAGAAACAACCATTAATCATTTAACTCGCCTATCCTCTAGTAACTGAGGAAATTTTCATACGTCATTCTGCCTCTTTTCTTATACCACACCTTCATCCATTACTTTTTCTCCTCACTGTTCCTTATTTCCATACATGAGTGCAAAGCCAGTCCAAGAGCCAAATTACAGCCGACATCCATTTCTGCCATGTTTGCTATTTAACATTAATATTGTGCAATATCAACTTGCTGTCTGGAGCCACCATAAATATACTGCACAATATTATTGATAGTTTAGGAGCCGTTTAAAAGATCTAAATGCACCAGGAAGACACTTTCATTGTGGCACAGGTCATAAATTATTGATGGAACATCTGCACCCTTTCTCTTTACTTAATTAACGTATTGAACATTGCGGTCTGAGCAAGAGAGCCTCATAGTCCGACACAGCTTCTCACCTGTAGCCTCGGCAGAGCATTGTAATCTAGACACTTGATGTTGATCTCTTCTGCATTATATTGTTCTCTAGCATGTGAAGGAACTCTTTCCAATCTTCATCCTTTTATTGGATGTGGAAGGGCAGAATCAGTGCACTTGGATTTCGCTTGCTACCCTCGGTGTGTGTACATCGACACGACAATTATGCTAGCTGCAAGTCCTCACTCAGCATTCCACTAGCAGTAGCACAGCACTCAGCAACAGTGATGCACATGCTACAGCTGTCCACCCAGAATTGATGACGTGGATGTCCAGAAACGGCACGAAAAACTGTATAGCCTGCACCATGAAATACATGAAAGAGAATGACACCTTTTCGACACAAATAGCATAAACACACATTCACTTAAACAATTTCACTGACAAACCAGGTATATGTAGTTGTGGAAATTCATCTTACTTCAACTACTGCTCCATAAAACTTCAATATGCTAAGCCAAATCAACTGCCTCCATAAGCTCCCATTAAACAGCTTGGTGCACAGTTGTTGTATGGCATTGCCAACAGATGACAGCACAGCAGTCAGTCTTCTGTTTACTACAGTGTGGGTTTGTTCTCTATGCAGTTGCAGAAAAGAAAAGCGAGTTGCATGTATTGATTAGTGACTATAATGTATTAACCAAATGTCAGAGCAGGGCCGGCTCTAGGAGGAGGTGAGTCATGCTCCCACTCAGGGTGGCAGGTTTTTGGTACTGGCAAAATCTTAACTTTTAATATGGTTCCAAAAGACAATGAAAGTTTCATGTAAATGAAGAAGTGAGAGACTAAGTTGTAAATACAAATTATTTATAGAATCTAGTGTCTTACTGGAAATTGTCTACGGTGTTGTGAAACATGGCAAATGAAGCATTGGAGTTGGTCGTTGCCAACTCAGTTTTTACCATGTGCCTACACAACAATCGAAAGGTACGTCAATTTGAAAGCTCGCACAGAAGCGAAAAACTTTATTATGAAGAAATAAAAGTAAATGAAAGCAAACGATGGCCTAACAGTTACTATACAGCAACCAGGAACAGCTACAGCAGTACCACTGACAAAAACACTTTTTAATAAATAAATAAATAAAGAATAAGTAAAATATGCACTGCCCATCATGTCCCATGAATTGAGACATTGAGGTTGAGTGGCGTTAACAGCATGGAAATATGCATAGAGTGCTCCCCTCCCATTTGGCTCTGTCATTAATACCACTTACATTCGTCGTCATCTTGCCAACCTGCTACAAATTAATGTTTTCTGCTTTGTCTGTAGCTTCTTTTCAGTTTTCACTTATTTCATTTTCCTTTTTGGTGTTGCCATACTCAGTAGATATCAGTATAAAGATCATAACAGAAAAAAAAACCTGTAAAACCTTGTTTTGGAGCTGAAGCTACTTAACTACACTCCATGAACTGTTTATCCAGTTTCATTGTTTGTCACACTGTTTGAATTTCAACAACATTATTTGGGATTTAACTGTCATATTTCTCTACAGTAAATGAAAGTGTGTTCAAAAATGCTTGTTTTGAGCCATAAATCGTGGTCATGGAATGTCAGAAAGCACACCTTGCTGATATCCAATCACAGCCGTTTTTCCAACATGTAATACGGACACAGTAAATAAGGCATTGGCGATTTATACTTTTTTTTCCAAACAAACAAAACATTTGTATGAAAGTCAATCGCTGTCCTTAATTGCACAGCAGAAGCTCTGACGATACTGCCAACAGTACAGTACTCAGCTTTGCTAGTTGCTACTGGTCTCATACCGCATGATTCCTTTTGTGCAGGAAGCAAGAAAAAGTGAACAGATCTTAATTATGTAGTCTGCGAATGACGCAACTTCATATCACACGACTTAATTTTATTGGACTTACAACAAATGTATTACACTGTAAGCGTTTCACTTCTGTTTCACTACTGGTGTCCCATACCTGGCTCTAGTCTTAAAGAAGTATTCATGTCAAAAAGATCTACAAGTAGATGTGTTATGAAAAAATAAGATGTTAGGGATGAATGACATGAAAAAGGTTGAATATGTTTGAATACGATGTGACAAAACCAGCTTTTGTTTCAAATGAAGCAGAAAGAAATATGGAATCATTTACCCATCCAGTATTGCGTGTGGGAGCAAAAATTAAGCAGAGCACAAGTGACATATTTACAATGCAGTTCAAAGAGTGCAGTACACACAAGGACATTGTAATCAGGATCATATTTTCAATATGATGACAGCCACGTGATTGAAATTACAATGTACACTTCTCCACAACAATCAGTAAAACACACACACACACACACACACACACACACACACACACACACACACACACACAGAAGCAAGCACACCTCATACACACAGACTGCTAATTCCAGCATCTCAGGCCGAGACACTGGAGTTGGCAGAGAGAGAGAGAGAGAGAGAGAGAGAGAGAGAGAGTGTGTGTGTGTGTGTGTTTTACTGACGAAAACTGTGGGCGAAAGCTATATGTAATTGTCTTTTAATTGTGCCTGTCTGCAACTTGACCTGCCTTCCTTACGGTAAGTAGCAATCTGTCTTTTCCTACATTGTTGATATGCCTACCTGGAACTCCTATTGTTTGCTACTTATAATAGGCTATTGTACAGATCAAGAAATATGGCTCAAAAATATTTCAAAATTAATTTTACTCATTAAAGAACACCTTTCAAACGAAATTCGCCCTCATTAGAAAACTCTTATTAGTGTATTTGATGTTGCCAAATGATTCCTACGATATCCCGATTTTCATATCCAACATCTGTGGGGCCATTTATTCCTTCATCAACAGCTAAAAGCTGTTCAATTCCCATACGAATAATTTCACTTGTCACCATCTTGTGTTTCCAACTCGTGTGTAGAAACACTAACGTGCACGTAAGGGTAGTGGGTAGTGGTGGGAGGACGCACGTGTAAGAAATTCATGCTTATAGAAACCTGACTTAAGAGTGGTGAAGGCAATAATAAAGGGAGATGGCACTACGAATACTGAGAGTAAGCATCGGATGAGGGGGGGGGGGGCTGTCCGCCATATTGTTAAAACCAAAACGAGGATTTCTCCCTTAAAACACTGTGTGAAACTTACCCACTCTACTTAAAGCTACTGAACTGACAGTCACAGGGACATCTTAGTATGTACTTAGATACAACATCATTTGTCGGTACTCTGATAATCAGACGGTTCAAAACTTATTGTATCGATGCAAAATTACATTTGTTAAGCATTAACTACATGACAGCAAAACAGCTGACAGAACAAATGACTCAAGATCCTTCTGATCATTTCACTACCAGAATGTATGACTATCATAATATAAGCAGCATGTAGTCAGAGGCACACGACAGTATTGTATGAAAATTATTGATTGAGCTTAAATGCAATTGAGCATTACCACTAAAACCAAAAGCTTACACTAAATGTCAAGTAAAGCCTATTTTTTCTCTCTCTCTCTTGCACATTCATACAATTTTATAGTACAGGTTATAGCATCAGAGCTGTGATAAGAGTTAAATACAAGGAAGAAGAAACTCTAGTGTTGGATCGGAAAATAGATTTCGCTCAGGGATAAATCAGGTGCCAGAAACACCTTTATAGTAGAAATAAAACTCGAAAAGTAAAATGATGTCTGCTTTGGCAAACTAACCCACATGTGGCATGTAAATATCATCTTATTGCGTTTGTTGATGTCAATATGTTGAATAACTAATTTGTTGTTGAACAGCTGCCACATCACACTCGGGGGCTGTTCCCCACTTGTAATTCACAATTTGTACAGTGCTTGGTCTAGCAAACCATGAGGTTTATATGACACGCTTATTTGGTTACATATTAAGTCAATCATTCACGGTTGTGGGTTACATCATTTGTTTTCAAATATTGTCTGGCCGCTTGTGCAATTACTCCACAATAACTGCAACTGACTGTTCATGTTTCAAAATTCAGCCACCATGGAGCTGTGGTGGAAGACAAGTGGTGTCACAAACTATGACGGAGTTGAACTATTTGTGTCAAGACAAAAGTTGTGGCATTTTAGCAACACCACTGAAAACTAGGTGATAACGTATGCAACTGCAGTGCCACTGCGATGTGCCGACAGCTGTGGTATCATTGTAGTTGCGTGTGTGTACCAGGGATTGTAACGTCAAAAAGACTACTACAATGCAAGAGAGGCAGCACAACACACAAAATACTCATAAATATTTGCTCACGACTATGAGAACTTATTGAAATCTCTTGTGCTAAGCATAAAAAATACGTAACTGGTGCTGTTTTTCATTATTACATTAGCAGGCTTTCCAGAAACATCGATTCTGATGAATGAAATTGAGTCAAATGTTTCTGCTTCACATTTGTGACTGGCACTTCTTGGAACCGCGGTGATACAAAGTGTTAACTGTAGAATGAAAGGAGTTGGTAATAAATTTAAATGTCTTGCACAATGCGGCAGTTTTCCAAGCATCTCATATCTTCTTAACTATGTGTCATAGAATGATATAGTAGTGTAGGTATGTTCAGTAGCTTATGTGGATACTGTTTGCGAATAGAGGCAGGAGCAAGGAAGTAATAAATTTAAATGCATGATGCGGTAGTTTTTCACGCACCTTATTCTTTATGTATGGTGTTGTATCCCCAGATTTGTGTGTCGTACAGTGATATAATTTCACACTTGCGTTCAGTGGTATATGTGCATACTGTCTGTAAAATGTATCACAAATACAGTTATTAGTAAAGAAGTAGTAAATCCATAACATCATGCCAAAAGTGATACTTTCATTGCATGAACAGCAGAAAAGTAGGAAGCAATAAACATTTTTCCTTTCATCATTTTCTGGGGGTTGTCAGAGAGGAAAAATTTCGTATATGTTTGAAATTGTGTGTACAGTTCGTTGCATGTCACTAATTCTCAAATACGGGATGACAAAGTATGGGTATTCTCGCGTCATAGGCCGCACTGCTTTTTCACCCCCTCGATAAGTGGGTTGTTCTTACCCTCACAGTAATTCTTACCAGACCATAAATGATATCTGTACCAATTTGGCTGAAATCGGTCCAGTGGTTTAGGAGGAGATGTGGAAAACACATACACCTATTTTTATTATATGTATGGATAGTGACAGATTTGATAAGATTGTCTCATTGATTTTGGTAACATAAATTTTGTTGCTGATTGGTACTAATTATCTGCTATGTATTGTCAGTGTTAATAAAATACAATGTAGTAAATACCCAAACATTACAAATGCCAGAAATTGAGTGATTTCTAGAAAAATTATTACTGATTAAGTTGGTAAGGAGTGGCTGCAATGTGTCCAGTGGTTATGAATTTCATATGCAGTTTAACGTTGCCAATATAATTATGTGTAACAGTGCATCAGGTATATTTCTACCTGTGTTGCCTCCCCTACAAAGTGAGTCAAGTAAATTTGTGTGTGTCATTTATAGCAGTGAGTACAGTATGTGACCAACAATTATCGGATCTTGTGGTCCGATCCTTGTATGGAAGAGGTAAAATTTATTCATTTTGAAAGTGAAGTTATGGAAAGTGAGAGCTTTTTGCTTTCAATATCCCAGAAATCAAATGAAGACCACACTTCTGCAGAAAAGTTCCTCAGGGAATAAAATTACACCAGGATGTACTAAATTTTTGCAAGGTTGAGAAGTACCAAATCTCTAAAAGTCCAACAAGAACCTGGTACTTCTTCAGTTGTTTTCATCAACGAGAATGCTATGAGACTGAAAACACAAAGCAAGGTTATTAAACTAGAAGGAATACCTCTGGTCAGTTGAAATGTGATCATCCAGTGGCCACCACGTGGATAGCTTTCGTTGAACTGTAACCCATTGGAACTGGGAGAATGCCTTTGCTGAAAGCATTTGGATGATCATGGTGTTTGTGATCCTTAATGTCAGTTCACACTGACTGTCAAAACAATCCGTAATCCATCGCAAATGGCGGCATCCACACTGTTTGTTACATCATGGCACTGTCAAGGTTTCCTGGGAGGAAAGTTTTTTTATGGCTTACATCATCATATGTTTTGATCACGTAACCCCAAAGGTCATTTCTTGGGTAACCCACAGTTCACAAGACTTCCAAAAAATGTGACATAATTTTGATGTCACATTCTGTATCGAAGACAAAAAGAGCTGTCTATCGACTATCTACATCTACTTTCTGCAAACCACCTGAGTTGCATGGCATAAGGTACATCCTTTGTACCAGTTATCAGGGCTTCTTTCTGTTCCATTCACATATGTACCATGGAAAGAATGATTGTTTGAATGCCTCTGTGCTTGTAGTAATTATTCTAATCTTATCCTATGTTAGCCCTACATAGAGGCTTGTAGTATATCACTAGAGTCATCATTTAAAGTCGGTTCTTGAAACAGTTAATAGACCTCCTCAGTATAGTTTATGTCTATGTTCAAGAGTCTACCAGTTTAGTTCCTTCAGTATCTCTGTAGCACTCCGCCACGGATCAAACAAACCTGTGAGACACTTTGTGCTGCACTTCTCTGTATACGTTCAAAATTCCCTGTTTGGCGTATTTGGTACGGGTCCCACACACTTGAGCAATATTCTAGAACTGGCCTCACAAGTGATATGTAAGGAATCTCCTTTGTAGATCATTTTAAGATTGTGGGACATGTCACTGGTTTGCAAATGTTGCCCACAGATTGCTGCAGAAAATTAAACATAGGTTGCCATTCTTATGGTTAAGCTGCAAAAGTGTACTTGCCGACCACCGTTTCCGCGTTTTTCAGAAATAAAATGAAAACGTACTGAAACCGAATGGAGTACGGCAGTGTTGGGTGTGGAAACTCGGCGCCATTCACCTCAAGTGAAGAGATAACTGGAGGTTATGCTTTTTCTTTGCTGCAGGTATATGGTAGCCAAGACATTGTGTCATTTATAAAAACCTGAAGTTATGCATTCATGTGGCTGGGCAACGGATAAGGAGAATTATTGGCTACAATTAAATCCGCTCCTTATGAAAAAGTTGTACTGTTTTACCCAATATACCTTCATCAAAGCCGAAAATGAGGTGACCTACCGATTTACTAGCGAAAAACCTGAAGTCCAACATTGATTCCAATAATTTATATATTCAACAGTGTTCATTAAGATTTCTCAATAAAATATATGTTTAGAAACTGTGAAAACTACTGTCATAAGTTGGTCTGTCATTAGAAAGTACGAGTAGCAATTCCAGCAGGCAGTTTAAAGCAGCACCTCATTCATCTTTTGCCCTGTGAATAAATGCTATTTCAGAACACAGAGAATCTCTCGGAAACGTGCCATTATTGGTAACATTTGTTGTAACAAAATTATGAAAAACGTCATATTGCTGGTTGAAGATGTACTTCAATTAAAGACATTTTAGTTTGCCAAATAAGTGTCCTGAAAGAACCAGCCCGTAAATTTTCTGTTATACTTTATAGATGACAAACTAAGTTGCCTTTTAATTCTTTTGCAAATGTGTCAGTCCTTTCTATTCTTTTTAGTCTGTTGTTGTTGTTGTTGTTGTTGTCTTCAGTCCTGAGACTGGTTTGATGCAGCTCTCCATGCTACACACCTAAATTCAACCACACTGCCCTGGTTAAATATCTCCTCTCATTCACCTGGAACCTCAACTGGAAATACCACTTCACTACCAAAACACAGCCCCCAAATACTAGACCCAGTGTTGAACCCTGTCTAGAACAGTTCCGACTGCCTTCTCAAAGGGATCCTCCTCCCCTCCCCCAAAACCATCCCTTGCAGACATTTCAGGAATTCCTCACATCCAGTGTTGCCTCCCAGTCCTTGAAGAACGTCCCGACATCCCCCAACATCACCCCAGCTGAATCCCGTGCCATTAAGGAGCTGAAAATAGACCGCTCTATTGTCATCCTCCCGGCGGATAAAGGCTCCACAACTGTCGTACTTGACCGTGTGGAGTATGTGGCAGAAGGACTGCGTCAACTCTCCGACACCTCAACCTACAAAGCTGTTACCCAGGACCCCATTCCCTCCATCCAGACTGAGCTGCAAAAAATCCTAAAAATCCAAGGTCCCTCACAAGGCCTCACAATGGCTTCCATAGACTTACTCACTCCACCTGAGCCACGTACCCCTACCTTCTACCTATTACCCAAAATCCACAAAGAGAACCATCCTGGCCGTCCCATTGTAGCAGGCTTCAAAGCCCCCAACCGAACGTATCTCAGCTCTGGTAGACCAGCACCTACAACCTACCACCCGCAGACTCCCATCCTCTTCCTAGAATGCCTCAAATCCATTCCCACTCCTCTCCCACCAGAAACCTTTCTTGTCACCATAGATGCTACATCCCTTTACACAAACATCCCACATACCCATGGTCTCTCTGCCCTTGAGCACTACCTCTCCCAACGCCCACCCGAAGATCTTCCAAAAACCTCGTTCCTTATCACACTTACCAACTTCATCCTCACCCATAATTACTTCACTTTTGAAGGCCGGACCTACAAACAAATCAGGGGAACGGCCATGGGAACCAGGATGGCTCCGTCCTATGCCAACCTCTTCATGGGCCGCATGGAGGAGGCTTTCCTGAAGACCCAACAGCTGCTTCCACTGGCCTGGTATAGGTTTATAGATGACATCTTTGTGGTCTGGACTCATGGTGAAGAAACACTCCTTAATTTCCTCCATAACCTCAACTCCTTTTCGAATCTGAATTTCACCTGGTTCTTCTCCAAAACCCAAGCCACCTTCCTGGATGTTGACCTTCATCTTGTTGAAGCTCACATCCACACCTCTGTCCATATCAAACCCACAAACAAACAACAGTACCTTCACTTTGATAGCTGCCATCCTTTCCACATCAAACGCTCCCTTCCCTACAGCCTAGGTATTCGTGGCAAACGTATCTGCTCCAGTGACGAATCCCTCAACAATTACACCAATAACCTGACCAGTGCTTTCCTCTCCCGCAACTGTCCTGCAGACCTTGTCCACAAACAGATTTCCCGAGCAATACATTCCTCCCCGTCCAAAAACAATGTTCCTACCCCCAGACCACACAGAAGCATCCCCCTTGTCACCCAATATTATCCTGGCCTCGAAAACATCAACAAATTACTCTGCCAGGGATATGACTTTCTCAAGTCAACCCCTGAAATGAGATCATCCCTTGACAAAATTCTCCCCACACCACCCAGAGTGGCCTTTCATTGCCCCCCCCCCCCCCCAACCTCCGTAACATCCTTGTTAAACCCTACAGTATTCCCAGACTACCTTCTCTACCCAGCGGTTCCTACCCCTGTAACCGACCCCGCTGCAAAACCTGCCCCATGCATCCCCCCACAACCACCTACTCCAGCCCCGCTACTGGTAAAACATACACAATTCAAGGCAGGGCTACGTGTGAAACTACACATGTCATTTATCAACTGACTTGCCTGCACTGCACAGCCTTTTACATTGGCATGACAACAACTAAACTGGCTGAGCGCATGAACGGACACAGACGAACTGTCCGCCTAGGAGATGCCCAATACCCAGTAGCGGAGCATGCCCTCCAGCATAATTCTAGGGACCTAGGAACCTGCTACACCGTATGTGCCATTTGGCTTCTCCCTCTGAACTGCGGAGATGGGAACTTGCACTCCAACACATCCTTTCATCCCGCCATCCCCCTGGACTGAACCTACGTTAAACAACCTCACTCCCATTCGCTCTTCAGTCTTCTCCTCTTTCCCTTTCCTCTTTAGCCATTCACGCATCTTTTCATACTACATAGTTGTGTTTATCTTTATACTATATACCTCTTTACTTCTGTATGCATCTTCTTTGGTTTGAAGTTGGCACAGTACTTACAATAGAATATCTTTGGCTTCCCTCTGACAACCATGCCTCCATCTTTGCTACCCTCCCTATTTTCCTTTCCCTGTTGCTTCATAACCTGGGTTGTGAGTAACTGAATCTCCTTTCCCTTCTTCCCTTTCTTTCCCCTCTCTCCTCCCCGATGAAGGAACATTTGTTCCGAAAGCTAGGAACATAAATTTTCGGTTCTGTTTTATGTGTATCTATCGGCTGTACTGAGCTGAGGTAAGTACTGGCCAGCCCCTCTATCTCTTTGTTAGTATTTGTTTCACTACTCTATCATGTGCAAGCTTCTTCATCTCCCAGTACCTACTGCAGCCTACATCCTTCTGAATATGTTTAGTGTATTCATCTCTTGGTCTCCCTCTACGATTTTTACCCTCCACGCTGCCCTCCAATACTAAATTGGTGATCTCTCGATGTCTCAGAACATGTCCTACCAACCGATCCCTTCTTCTAGTCAAGTTGTGCCACAAGCTCCTCTTCTCCCCACTTCTATTCAATACCTCCTCATTAGTTATGTGATTTACCCATCTAATCTTCAGCATTCTTCTGTAGCACCACATTTCGAAAGCTTCTTCTCTTCTTGTCCAAACTATTTATCGTCCACGTTTCAGTTCCATACACGGCTACACTCCATACAAATACTTTCAGAAACGACTTCCTGACATTTAAATCTATACTCGATGTTTACAAATTTTTCTTCTTCAGAAATGCTTTCCTTTCCATTGCCAGTCTAAATTTTATGTCCTCTCTACTTCGACCATCTTTTACCAGATGATCAACATGTTTTGAATGTTTATTCGCATTTGCGTGTTACATGCCTGATTTGAAAGTTATTAACAATTCATATAATGTCGTATATTACAGAACACACTTCTATTAACTTAGTAAGGTAGACCCAGAACTTTGTTGAAATGTGAAGCTGAAGAAAAAAAAATGCAGACATGGCAGCGTGCGAACCTGCTACAAAGCTACACTACATTCCGTAACTAAACGCTTATACCCACAATGACTTAGCGAAAGCTTGCAATTTCTACTGTTACTTAGATCTCATGAAGGCTTTAACCGCCAGTACGTCATTATGTGACGCTTAATTATAACAAATCGTATCAATAATGATGTGTTTTTATAAATCTTCAGTGTGCCGTTGCTTTGAAGTGGCATACTTTTAGTGCATACAAGTTACAATACAAAGTTACAGAATCCAATATGCTTCCCAAGCACCCTGCATCGAACGTTAACGGTATTCAATAGCAGTTCCTGTGGTCTGCTGTATGTGCGTGTGATGTCAGAAAGACGTCATGGTTTTTTCAAACGAGCCCGTACACTTTCAAACGATGTGTCAGTTTAACCTCACTTTGAAGCAGACGCTGTTCGTGTTCGTATTTATTTTTATAGTAGTGAGAACGGCCACAAGAGCAGACAAAGGAGTGCTAGCATTCACTTCTGGACTGTGTTTAATGAAGAAGAAGAAGACTCTGGTCCAGGGAATGTCTTAAAATTCGAGTTTTATCCATGAAAATACTCTAAAAGAAACATTACGCTCACAACCCGTTGAGTTCATCAACTGTCTTCGAGTGGACAAACTCCTAAAAGACCAAACTGGCTGTCAAGTTCGCTCTTGTCTATCCACGAATGTATCAAACAAGCTCGTACGCCTACTAAGAAAGCTTGTCAATTTAACCTTAACTTTTGAAGTAGACACTTTTCGTGTATGGTTTATTTTGGCACCTGTGGGAATGGCTACAAATGCAGATAAAGCTATTCTAACATTGCCTCTGGCACTGTGTTTAAAGAAGAAGAAAACAATACGCCAGTCCAGAGAATGGTTTAAAATGAGAAATATGCAACTGGAAGTCTCTCAATGGAAATGTTTCACTCAGAACCTGATTATTACATCTACTTTCTGCGGAAGGACAGTGAACGTTTAATAACTAGTCTAACGTTACTTCACCCTCACATTGAAAAAGAAGACACACGTCTGCGACTATTTATTCTCTTCTGCTTGATCCACTAATGACAGGTTATTAAAGCATTGCAATGTGGCAACATATAGCCCACATCGTCCGTGGAAGAACCAGATAACTTCGATTTATTTTATTTCATTCCACTCCTCTTGTATGTCACTGTATGCGTTATAAAATATTGATTTTTTTCATAAACTCTTCATGCGCAATATACGTCGGGGAAGGTGTGGTACCTCTACCATCTTTCAGTCAATCAAAATTTCTCTCGAAAGCGTCCTGCGCGATCTATGCTTGACAAACACGTCAAACTGCGCTGTGCACGGTCAAATATTTCTCAAACTTAGTTACGTTTGACAATGTTCTACCGTTTACAGGGTCTTATGACCTGCAGTGGCACATGCTGTGACGTACGTGTCACGGCTACGGTCACAGTGGCTCCAATATCTGTGGATTCCGCCGACGACCGACATCGGCCGGAGGTGGCTGATTCTTTCAAATCAGTACGCCACTACGTGCGCGGTCACACTATAGCTGATAGTATCTCCCGAACGTACAGACTTCGGTCGACAATCGGTGAAATTCGAAGCAGTTTGTTTTCTTCGGTCAGATCGAAATATGGAGTGTGAGAAACTGATAAGTTTAGTCCAAGAAAAAGTGAGTTTGTGGCGTCCTGAACATGAAAATATCATAATTGGAACATAGTTCGGAATCCATGGACCGAAATCGCAGGTTTATTATTAATTTTTTTCTAAGCCTAATTTTGAAGCTATGCGTTGTGCATATTCACTAAAAAGACACTGTGATAACTTATAGATGATTTCCTTTATTAAAAGCTGAAATAATACTGCCACAAGAACCCTTGTTACTTCCTTTCTCAAACCAAATGAGCAAGTGTTTAAAAGACCACAGAAGCATCCTGTTCTAGAATCTGATTATCTGAATATGCAGCCACTGTTGTATTAATTTTCACCATTTTTAGAATAAAGTGGGCTGCTGTGAAACCCGCAGATATAACATTCATTAATTAAATAATTCTTCTTTCACACAAGTTTTATCCGTGCATCATATAATAGAAACAGGATCTGTCTTCACCTCGTATAACTTAACCGTTGTATGTTCGTAACCTCATTGGCAAAACCTTGATGCACAAAAGTCTCACATCCTACCACCGGTGCATAATAAACCATGCCCGGAACAACGTGTTTGGGAGAGAGCTTTAAAGCGGTGTATCGTTGAAACGACATATTTTCTTAATATACACGTGTAAATATGAAACACACCAAGAACGGCATTTTAGATTCAAAGTTAGCTGTTCTTTGTCACGCCAATCAGTGGTGGGAGAAGGAAAATGCTGACACAAAGTTGAAGCATTTTTAACTCTTGCATGAAGGCGTTTCCCTCCTCACTTCATTTTCATAAAATTTGTCGTCTAATTGATAATTCCAATAACTGATGACAATGTACAGTACTCGCGACGATCTTTTCGAAGCAGATATAGCTTATTTTCATGCATTCGGTATCTTTTTTATGGCAAACGCCGCACTGAAGCACTCTCCTCCAAACACAAAGGCGTCGTGGTATCAATCCCACCTTTGGAGGTTAAAATCTAACCTATACGTCTTACGAATAACAGATTCTAACCTAACCTAACCTCCTTGACCCTGCCACAAACTGACGACGGTGATCGTCAACCCATGAAATAGAATCTTTTTTTATTTTTTCCATAACGAAACTGATAAGTTTACTCAAAGTCGGACTTTGTGGCATCCTGAGCATAAAAAATCATAACCGACAAGAAGTTAGAAATCTATGGACAAAATACCAGGTTCATTGGAAACCTCAAGTGAGTAAAATCATCATCAGAAATTTTAGGTGTGGATTATAACGTGGAAAAATAATTTGTTCAAGTGCCAAGGATGGCTTACGTTTGCTTGAAGTTCCTGCAGTGGATCTTTTTGCGTTGTGGTAGGTAGACATCAACAGTCTATAAATTATTATTACTGCTTACCGGCAGTATGGTCGGGATTTGTTATAGGTGGTGATTCTGTTACATGAAGTAATTTGCAAATGTGCACGTATATGTTTCCCCTTTTCAGTGCTTTAGGCGTTCAAAGTATCTTGCACTAAGCTTTGTGTTTGTCTTTCACACGTATTCTGAATGAGTCACTGAAGGTTTATTGACGTACGCCTGCACAACGTTAAATAAATTCAGCAAAACAGATTTCGAGTAGGTCCGTACTTTGAGGTGTGTTAAAAATCCGATTCTCACATTAAAGATGCAGTTCTGGTTATAGTAAAAACCATATGTGACATCTTTCGGATAATTAGGCCTGTAACACTTTCTGGAAAGTACAGTTTCAAAGTTTCTGTGTGATATGTTGGATGTTATTTACGATGACGCAAGTACCGATTTAAATTCTAATATTTTCACTTTGACACCTCAAACAGGGATTGGAGCGCTTGCAAGGAGGAACTCGGGGTTCTTGCCGGGCTAACCGGCTTTCACAGGTACAGGAATACTAAGAAGTCTAATAATTCAGCCCAGCTACTAGTGCTTGGCCTTCCAGGTCCCCAGACCTTAGTCCGTGCGATTATTGGCTTTGGGATTACCTGAAGTCGCAAGTGAATCGTGATCGACCGACATCTCTAGGGATGCTGAAAGACAATATCCGACGCCAATGCCTCACCATAACTCCGGACATGCTTTACAGTGCTGTTCACATTATTCCGGTGGACATACTGAGCATTTCCTGTAAAAAACATCATATTTGCTTTGTCTTTCTTTGTTATGCTAATTATTGCTATTCTGATCAGATGAAGAGCCATCTGTCTGACATTTTTTGAACGTTTGTATTTTTTTGGTTCTAATAAAACCCCATGTCATTCCAAGCATGGGTGTAAATTTGTACCTGTCTATCTCCATTATTCCGTGATTTATTCAGTTTTCAAATGTATACTGACTTTTTGATCACCCGGTACATGTTTTTTTATATATGTGATGGTATCTTGATACGCTTAAATGTTCTACTAGTGCGCTTCAAAACTTTGAACAGAACGAAAAAAAATTCAGCATACAACAGCATTACGATAGCTTCCATGCAAAAGATTAGGGACACTTGGAAGGCGAACAGAGAGAAGCAGATGTGAAAATAAGTGACGAACTGAGGAAAAGTAAGGTGAGCATCTTATGAAAAAGGGCATTCTAGGGACAAAATAACTTGTAATGAATTCACTTACATTGTTCCAAAACCCATAGTATTTCTCGTTTCACGAGCTATCGATAGCCCATAAAAATTACATTCTTTCATCGGAAAAGTCGGTAGTTAGTGGAATAATACGGTAGATAATGACCTTTTGCATGATAACCATACAGGGAAATACCGTCCCATTTGTGTGCCAAAATCTCATTTCGATATCTCAAACCTTTTATGAAATTGAGGAATGTTGTGGGTATTTCACTCTGGCTTTATCGCTGACGCGGTGCGAACGCAAATGAGTGCGCTACGTCAGATCAATTTTCTCAAGATTGGTGACAGATAGAAACCTCCAACTAAGTCTAAAGAAAAATTCAATAAAGTGTCTTACTTCCGCATAAATGTCCCAATAACTATGAACATTAACGAAATGATGGGCACATCATAATGAACCTGACGTGTAAAGCTACAGGTAAAGCAAAAATGAAATTTTTTTGCGGATTAGGTCCTGTAAATTCCTTTGAGAAAAATTGCAGGGCGTGTGGGTAGATTCTGTCAGCGCCGACCAGCCGAAGGGCGGCAAATGCCCGTCTTCGCCCCCCCCCCCCCTTTTCTGACAAAGGAATTAACTCTACCAGCTCTTTTTTGGACGAAAACTGGTCGGAGCGCCTCGGCCACCTTATCCTGAGCGAGCTATACACGATGTGCCTAAACCGTACACCTATGCACCAGCGCTCGAAGCGGGCGTATCGATAACACAAGGCGGTTTTCACGTTGACATATTACAGTGTAATAATTACACCATCCACGCAGGATGCACCTGGCGCACATGCGCAGTAGATGGTAATAACGCGCAAAACGCAAATAGACCTGTGTATCTCTTGTAAAGTCGTTCGTTCTACCGCACGAAACACAAGGGAGACCATGTGACATATTGGAACGTCATCCGTTGACATTATTTCCGTGAAGCCCGAAGATCCGCAAGAATTTCGGAACTTCGTGAGGACGAACATGGCCAGTGGCAGCTGCATTGTAAGAGCACGGAGTGGCCGAGCGGTTCTAGGCGTTACAGTCTGGAACCGCGCGACCGCTACGGTCGCAGGTTCGAATGCTGCCTCGGGCATGGATGTGTGTGATGTCCTTAGGTTAGTTAGGTTTAAGTAGTTCTAAGTTCTAGGGGACTGATGACCTCAGAAGTAAAGTCCCATAGTGCTCAGAACCATTTTGTAAGAGCACCCAAACGTCCAACACTTAGCGGATTTATTTGTTATTTTTCTTTGAACTATGTTAATCGTAACATAGACGCTGCAATCTGAAAGACATAGTACTTAATATATACCGCGCCAAGACTCCATGAAATTTGGCAACAGTGTCGCAAGCACACCCTCAGTTGTGCACGTTTTAGGGAGTTTTTGCGCATGCGCAACTGCCATACTGGTCAAATACAACGTGCACGGCTCACGATGTGCACTGCTAGCCGTTGCCACTCAAGTATATGTCAGTGCCACCAGGTGGTAGGTAGCACACTACGACAGACTTTTATTCCCATTCGCTCAGCATGAATACTGCTAGATGATAGCACACTCTTCAGATCCGCAAATTCGCTCGTTACATACTGCTGTAAAATCAAATTGGTCGTCAGTATATGTTAAAGTTGTATTGACAGTAAACATATTCTGTAGGTTTCTGAATGAGTCGCTGACAAGGGGAACTATAAATCGCACCCCCTCCGATTTTGTGGTAAGAGGGCCCAGTGAACAGCAGGTCAAAACCTGAACACAGGTCAAGTATGAAAACAGGAAGAAGGTGTACTGAACAATGAAAAAAAAACTTGTAAATGGTCCAAGGAAAAGAAGTCAATATAGAGCAAGCTTATACGGTATTCGACTACTAAGCAGGCGACTCGTGATCAAATCCCCAGGGTACCAATTTTTTCCGTTGTTCGCTGTATTCAAATTGGTCTATGTCGTGCTGTAACGTCCGTTTGCGAAAGCGAGGTGTAAGGAAGGGACCTATAATAACAGTTCATTCTGCAAAACTGCTCTGTTAGCAGCCGAAAAGAAAAGTGGCTTTCGAATGAGGATCGCAAGCTGTTGGTGAAAACTCAACCGAATCCTCCACCGGTAAACACGCCTGGTGTGTCATACACAGCATTAGTGACAGTACGTGTGTCATATGATAGGAAACTCTTACTGATGCAACTAATTTATACTTCTGGTAAGTGAGACATGCCTCCTTGCTCGCTTTAGGTGTTTGTATGAATGTGAATGTGATCACTCCCAAGGAACTGATGAAAACATAAGCTGCAAAAAATGAACGCAACCGTTTAACAATCACACACTTTATCTGTGTTCTGCCAAAGTTTGAAGTTTTGACTCTTGAATTCCTTTGTTGTAACATAGTTTACATCCGTTTATTCGTTGTTTTCATTTCTGTGTGATGTCTATGTGGTATCTCGTCTGCCGTCACTATTCATCACATTTACTTGCGACGGTAACGTATTCGTACCACATGACTCATATTTTGTTAGCAGTGTGTAGCTTGACAACTGCCAAGACTACAGGAAGAGAACAGACATTTCAGTGACCGGACGGACAGTTCATAATGTTGTGAAAGAAAAATAAAATAAAAACATATGGCACAAAGGATTTTTGAACATGGCTAGCCCGATTCACTGTACAACACCGTGATGCCACGCCTCTGAATTCGCGCTTAATATTGCAATTGTTAACTGGGACTGTTCACTGTTTCTATTTTTTTTATACCGGGTGATCAAAAAGTCAGTATAAATTTGAAAACTTAATAAACCACGGAATAATGTAGATAAAGGGTAAAAATTGACACACATACTTGGAATGACATGGGGTTTTATTAGAACCAAAACAAAACAAAGTTCACAAAATGTCCGACAGATGGCGCTGGACAGCAAAACGCCGTCATTCCTAGCCTGACTGATAAACACCTGCTGGAACTACGATGTTTATGCAGGATGGCGCTCCACCCCTTATTGCTAGACGCGTGAAAGATCTCTTGCACGCGTCGTTTGGTGACGATCGTGTGCTCAGCCGCCACTTTCGTCATGCTTGGCGTCCCAGGTCCCCAGACCTTAGTCCGTGCGATTATTGGCTTTGGGGTTACCTGAAGTCGCAAGTGTATCGTGATCGACCGACATCTCTAGGGATGCTGAAAGACAACATCCGACGCCAATGCCTCACCATAACTCCGGACATGCTTTACAGTGCTGTTCACAACATTATTCCTCAACTACAGTTATTGTTGAGGAATGATGGTGGACATATTGAGCATTTCCTCTAAAGAACATCATCTTTGCTTTGTCTTACTTTGTTATGCTAATTATTGCTATTCTGATCAGATGAAGCGCCATCTGTCGGAAATTTTTTAACCTTTGTATTTTTTTTTTTGTTCTAATAAAAACCCATGTCATTCCAAGTATGTTTGTCAATTTGTACCTGTCTATCTACATTATTCCGTGATTTATTCAGTTTTCAAATTTATACTGACTTTTTGATCACCTGGTATTATTCAGTACACCGTCTTCCTGTTTTCATGCTTGATCTTCGTCCAGTTTCAGACGGGCTATCGAGACTTCTTCCCACTAAATCTGAAGGGGGTGCGTGGGAGTTTCCCTTGTGAGAAACATTGGGGCGTAAAGCACATCACCGTCCATTGTAAGACTGTAGGATTTATTCATGCTTCTGAAATCTGTTGATCTTATGGTGAGTCGGGTTTATCTGTGCTGTGGGCCCATATTGCATACATGAAAATTCACGAAAAGCTGTATCAATGTTTTCTCTGATATTCACTTAATTGTGGGACTGACAGCGGTGTGCCTTAGACCCATATGGATCTCAGCGTCTCATTTGGATTCTTATCAAGTGACCATGTTGGTAGACATTGCTACTTGAGTTTAACCATTTCCACAAACGGCAATTTGTGGCTCAAAATGGTTCTGAGCTCAATGCGACTTAACTTTTGAGGTCATCAGTCACCTAGAACTTAGAACTAATTAAACCCAACTAACCCAAGGACGCCACACGCATCCATGCCCGAGGCAGGATTCGAACCTGCAACCGTAGCGGTCGCTCGGCTCCAGACTGTAGCGCCTAAGCGCCTAGAACCGCACGGCCACTCCGGCCGGCGGCAATTTATGTTTGGAGTTGATTGTTTACTGGGCGGTAATTGGCTTTCATGTGAAGTGTAAACATGAACTATGTTGAATCTATTTCAAATGGTAACAGAAAAGTAAAGCTTTGAGGACGGGCCGTGAGTCGTACTTGGGAGCTAGGTAGACCAGGCGAAGGTCTGGAGTTCGAGTCTCGGTCCGGCACCCAGCAGTAATCTGCCAGGAAGTTGCATATCAGCACCCACTCCGCTGCAGAATGAAAATCTCAATCTGGGAACAGAAAATTAAATTACCAGGAAGAGTTACCGCAGAGGAACTACGGCCTCCGAGAACTGATCCTTTGATTGAGTAATCGTGATTACAAGTGAACATTTAACAAGGAAATGTACAGTTAGCTCAAGTTGTTGTATGGGTGCATCGTAAAATTATCTGATTTTTCAGTCCGGAAGTAAATTCGTGGACTAATACATCTCTTAGGGATCTTGCACATTTGTCCGAAAAAATAGAAAAGCACAAAAACTCCCACTTACACTAAAATGCGGTACGGCCAGTTGTGAAAGCTTACGCATTATTTCATTATTGCCCCGAAGTGTACATAATTATGTACAAAACAACAAAATTCCACAAAACAACACTTTTCTCAGAGAAGTTATGCACGTATTATATGGCTCTAAGCACTATGGGACTTAAAAATCTGAGGTCATCAGTCCCCTAGACTTAGAACGGCTTAAACCTAACCTAAGGACGTCACACACATCCATGCCCGAGGCAGGATTCGAACCTGCTACCGTAGCAGCAGCGCGGTTCCAGACTGAAGCGCGTAGAACCGCTCGTCCACAGCAGCCAGCTGCATCTTATTATAATAATTATTATTAATGTTGTTGTAATAGTTGGCAGTGGCTGTAGATTTATAAATTTTGTGGTAAGCATAACATACAGCATATGCTATTGATTTCATTCTGTCAAATTTTTCTGAATCTAAAAATTTGTGAACGCCTAGAATGTATTCTCACGAGCCACCACTGGTCATGGCCTGCTTCGAGATCCTGCCGTCTATGATAGAAGATGGAATTAGCAAGTGTGACACAGTCATAAGGGAGGTTACCTCGGCTTCTCAAAAGTAAGAATTAAATCACATGTTTATACGTCTCGTTATCATACCAGCCTAGATCACTGATAAAATACCGGTACGTGCCCTGTTGTGTTGCGGGCTGGCTGTAACATTGTTTCCTGGCGACTGGGGAATATCTGAATTTCAGCCACAGAATAGCACAGCCCATTTCAAAAGTTGTTGTGGATGTTGCATTGCAGTGGTTTGCAACTCCGTAAGGACCATTACTTAAAGGTGCACCTGCGTTATTTTTCAGAGTAGTACTCAGAGTTTTGCAGTCCTCGTCTGTTGATGTGTGGGATGTCCTTAGGTTAGTTAGGTTTAAGTAGTTCTAAGTCTAGGGGACTGATGACCTCAGATGTTAAGTCCCATAGTGCTTAGAGACATTTGAGCAATGTGCGAAACTGCACGGACTTTCTCGCCTATCATTGCCAGTTTCTCTTCCCTGGCATGTTGAAATAAAGCAAGAGATGCAATCAAATCAAACATGATGTTTCGTAAGCTAAGGCATTGCGATACAAATCAAAAATCACCGTGTAACCTTATATGCATATTACTCATAAATTAGCTTATTACGATACAGCGGGTCATGTATACACCTTCCCTTGGTGTATGTCTTAATTACACCCTTAAAAGCCTGTTAACTCCATTCCATTTCTAGAATACGAAGCAACCAGTGGAAAGAAAACTGAAAATTGCCACTAGTCACCGAACAATAAGCAAATAATTAGCAGAAAACACTGCCGTTCCCCCTTCTGCGCAAGTGTGCATGCGCTGATTGACGGCAGTTTAGAACTGCTCTTTATTCTGGCGCGCGTATGATGTGTATGCTTTATGTTCGTAGTTTCACCCGTCTAACCGCTAGATGGCTGTCGCGCTAGACCAGTATCGATCGCGGTGGATCGTCGTGCACACAATTTTAATTGTGTAGTGCCACCTCCGTCCTTTTACCTCCATGAAAAAAACCCGCGAAAAAAAAAACGAGCGAGGCCGGCTAATGTGTATTGGCATTTCCGAACGAACACGAAATCTATTCTGCGCATTTGTATGCTCACTTCACAGATATTCCACTCATAAATCAGCTGTATCGCCGTCTTTATCTTCAGTGTTGAAGTTGACAGATCATTCGGAAGAGGCGGTGATTTGCGTTAATTTCGTCTGGACTAAGACTGAAGTTTCCCAAGCACTGAGCGGTATATATGATTTGAATGTGCGTGACCATAATGTCATCAAAACATTGCGAAATAAGTAAATAATTAAGTTTGTATACAGCGTGGAATATACGGTACACAACCTCTGCAGGGAGTAAAATCAACACTGAAATGTCATGTGTAGTAGGAGACTCGTAACTTCTGCGTATATGCTTTTTCACACCTGTCCTCCCCGCCAGTTATTGTGTACAGTGGCGTGTGCTGGCGGCGAAGTCAATCACAGAAATGTGGAGTTAAAAAACTGTAGAATAATAACACAAGACTACTGTTAATGAATCGTTGTTTAGCGCCACAGTACTTACTCTTCTTCTTGTAAAAGCGGTCTGTTAAATGTTAACTTGCTTTAGTACATGATACTACGATAAAGTGAACGTTGCCGCTAAGCTCAAGACAAATTTATTACGTCTCATTTATCCAGTGCTTTTACATTCATTTACTGTTTATCAAATTGCAGTCCCAGTTTTAGTTATTTCCTATTACAATATATCGGAAGTTTATTGTCTCGTGCAAGAATTGGCTTTAATGTACAATAGGCTCGTCAATGTGTAATGATTTTTTTCCCCCTAAAATATCTTTAATATGATATACTGTACTGGATATGTAATTGATACACAGTTCATGATTTCAATTAAAATAACAAACTGTAATCATAAGTATGTGTTTTCTCCTTCTCAAATTTTCAAATCATCTTTCATAACCTCTTCAGTTGAATAATATCAATTCTGCACCAGTTTGTCATCTCCTCTCTCCCCCCCCCCCCCCCCCCCCCCAAGATATTCAGCAACTCAGTTTCACGCTTCCCATTCATACATTTGGGCACAAAGATTGTCCCCCCCTTTTAGTGTAAAGATATTTGCACACAAACTATATAACTTGTAGATACATGTTTGCTTTATGTTGGGTGTTATTTTTCAAGTTTCCTAACATCAGAGGTTGGAAATTTTACTGTTTAGCTAGTCTGCTTGGCAACATATCACCACATTGCTTGTTTGTTAAAGTAATTCACAATGCCATGCACTCTTCGGTGGTTTGCAGAGTATAGAGCTAGATGTTGATGTACCACTTTGTAATGGCGGAACAAAATATAGTTGTTTGTGTATGGGTCTAGATGTCTACATTGTAGGGCTTAGAGGGCAAACCTTTTTTCTGGGGAAGTGCCAAAATGTTAATGTCATTGTACTGTTATGATTTTATCTTGTCATTTTGTGTATTTACATTTTAATATTTTTCCTAATGTTGAAATATTTGTAAGTTTTTCTAGCACAGAACCAATGACTATTGTGGTTTACTACTCACCTATCTTAAAAAATTTGTGTGTTTTCCCATATCATTCCTAAAAAATATTGGGATGCTTCCTGACAACAGATTGTAAGCAGCTCATACACCATTTTCTGCTTGCAGTCAATAATTTTGAATTAACATCTTACATAGTCACATTGTTGTTATTGTTCTTTGTGTTTCATTAAGATTCATGAAATTTGGTGAGGCATTTAATAAATGGGTTCACTGTGTTATTGTGGTCCAAAGCTACAAAATGTAAACTTATGTAGCTCATTTGTTGGGAAAATTTTTAAAGTTTATTCAGCTTAAACAACACACAATTCTTAAAAATAGTTTGATTGTTAGTTACTGCAAGAAGTTTTCTCATGGATCAAGCACCAAAGCAGTCAAACTACTGAATGCAGATCGTTGTTCACAGTGTTGTTTGTGGGAATGTATTCATTTGTGTTATGTTTACAGAATATCCCTGACAGCTTTATGAGGTGCAGCATATACAGATTGGCAAGTAACAGCTCGAAATATATGTACCTTGGTATTCAGAACTCACATTTGTGAGAATTAAAGAAGTTCTACAACATATTCTATGACTTGACATTATGTTATTGTTGAGGATAAGTAGCTTCTCTCAAAGACTCCATATAGCTTCAAGAAATAACTATGGTGAAACGAGCTCATTTTTTACAGTCATGTTATCTTGGGAAAAGTAGACCTAAGACAGTGAAATAAATTTGGTTGTCTTAGATTTCTGAGTGGCATTTGGCACTCTACCACAATGTTGATTGATAGTGAATCATAGTTATATCGATTACGCCCTCAAATACACAACAGGCTTGGAAAAACTTCACCGACAGAACTTCGTGCTGAATGACAGGTTTTCACCAAAAATTGTCGTCAAAAGGGACTACATACTCTTATCAGGGTTGGCAACAGTGTCATATTTTTCACCGACAGTGCTGTTGTGTCTGTGAGAGCAACATTGCTGAATTATTTTAACAAAAAGTGGAAAAACTTAAAATGGTATTCTAGTTGGTATACTGAATATCAGTTTTCCTTAAATGTGAGTAAATGCAAGACAATACTCACGAAAGACAGTGCTAATGTCTGAATAAATGATATGTGGTAACCTTCTGGAACTTGTCCTGTCATTTAAATATTTGGGATTTGTAAAGACTGAAAGGATCAACCCCAAAAACAGAGCATTTCTGAACTTATTATACGTCTTTTTTTACTTTAATTTTGTGCAAGTTCCTTGACTTGTAATAATAACAGTAATAATTATCAGGTTCACAGTGTTAATTGTGTGTTATTTAATGATAATTATAACACAGTTGCTCTTTAATCATGTTCTTTTGTTGTAGACTTGTGAAATGGTCATGGTCCTGAATGCAAAGGGTGTTTCAAAAAGAATGACCTAATTTCAAAGCTCCATATTTATTGATAGAAAGATACTACAAACATGAGATCAATTGTGAAATTCTCACAAAATCTTAAAAGTTTAAACTAAGCTATCACAAATGCTCTGTGTGTCCACCAACAGTAGCATGAACAACATCTAGATGATAACTAAATTCATCATAAACTTCACACAAGGTATCTGCATTTACACAAGTTTTGGCCCTTGTTGTTGTTCTGTTCTTCACTTCTTGTACGTCATCAGGTGAAGGGGAGCTGAACACACTTTTTGTCACATATCCCAAAAAGAAAAAAAATTGCATGTGGCCATGCCTCGCGATCTTGGAGGCCCAGAATGCAGGGCAGTATCTGGGAGACCTGTGCGCCACATCCAGCGTTGAGGCAGTGTGTCATTGAGAAAATGGTGTATTTTGTTGTGCCAGTGTGGTGGAGCTCCATCCTGTTGTAAAATTATGTCAGCATAGTCGTTCTGAAGTTGTGGAAAAAGTCAGTTCTGCATCATTTAAAGGTAGTTTATTCCAGTCACTGCGGTTTCCTCAAAAAAGAAAGGAATTCTTTCCACCACCTCATCAGAAGTGAAAGGTCAACCTTTGCATAAGCATCTGGTCTATGCAAATTGGTGATACCAAAGAAATGTTTTTGGCTGCAGGTGTATCAGTACCAAAACACCGACAAAAAACACACTGGACCGAAATCACTGATTCGGTCTTTGCAAGCTGCAACACAATCAACTCCTTCTGTCGGATAGACACCATCTTACGTCTGACTGACTGCAAACTGAGAAGATGTATTGACTGACATCTAACACCGATTTTCTGAAACTCTAGGCCACGCCCATTCAAACACTTCACATTTTTGTGCCAGCACATCCTGTGTTTCATAATTATTGGTGTCCAAAATTGGGTCATTCTTTTTGAAATGCCCTGTATATTCATAGTTGCTGCTATCCTTTCCAACAGCTATTTGCTGCATGTTTTCTGTGGCATTTCTGAATGGCTGTACTTTGTGTTGCCATTTACCTTTTCAGGTAATCTAACAACACTGTCTCATTTCATCTGTTACGCAGCAAATGTTAACTAGTATAGTTGTTCAGTTATCTACTGTAAGATAAATTAATTATTACTGTCAAAGTACACTGACAATTTTGCTTCAGCTACTCTTTGCATGTATGTTCGATTAAGTGGTTTTATTGCGCATTCATTATAGTGCTGCATAACATAGCCTCATTTTTCTAATATCAAGTTTATTTCTTTTCTTTTACAGTGATAAGAAGATGGCAATGAAGGCAAATTAATAGTTGTATGATTCTATTTTTTTACAAAAAGCAGTGCTGATATTTTAAAAATTTGTTCATATGAACGAAACTGTTTTATCAACACCACACAAAGTGGCATGTGTGAGAGAAATGCTTCTACACATATTGACGATGAAAATTATGATGTTTTTAAAATAAATAAAGTGGACATTTTATGATTATGTGTGACAATGTTTTATCTAGCTCACTGGACAGTGAGATCCTAACTGGAGATGAAGAAAATCTGGCTGACAATTACAACCATCCCATTGAAGGTCTAATTTATACACCATGTAACATACCAGGCCCAGGAGCTAATATTGAAGACTTTGAAACACAATATGCTGTGGGATGCAGCTGCAGAAATGGTATTTGTGTTTCAGAATTGGATTGTGAATGTATAAGATCTTACAACAGAAGCTATGATGGAAATGGGTGCTTGTTGCCAGAGAGGATTGTTGGTTGTATTATGGAGTGCAACTCCTTGTGTCTTTGTGGACATCAGTCCAGATGTGGAAATAGAATTTGTCAACTTGGTCCAGCGGATGGGCTGGAGATATGTATGACAGGTAATGGGAAAGGTATGGGACTCAGGACAACAAAGAAAATTGCTGTAGGTTCATTTATCTGTGAATATGCTGGAGAAATAATAGGAATAGAGGAAGCAAAACGTAGAGCACAGTCACAAAGTGACAGTGACATGAACTATATATTTGTTTTGAATGAACATTTAGCCAATGGTAATTTGTTAAAAACCTGTGTTGATCCTACAGTGATTGGAAACATTGGTCGTTATATCAATCATTCTTGTCAGCCGAATTCAGTTGTCATCCCAGTGAGAACAAACACGCTAATTCCTAAAATTGGTATCTTTGCTGCAGATGTGATACAGCCTGGTGAAGAAATAACATTTGATTATGGAGGTAACAGCAGTGCTGAATGTAATGTAAAGAGCAACAAACTTTGCCTTTGTGGTTCTACCAATTGTAAAAAGTATCTTCCATATGATGCTTTGTTGTATTTAGAGTGAAAATGTAATATACATACACTTACGTGGATTTAAGTTTTAAGTGTAGTTCATTAGATCATTAAGAATGAGGGAATATACTGTTATTGTAATGTGTTAGATTGTTGACAGTTTCAGTGTATCTCTGGAATAATGATGCAAACTGCTGCTACTGTTAAATATGAAGTATCAATTAATGCAAACTTGTAAAATAGAGTATGGCAGCTCTTTTTTATATAAAATAGTCATGAAGCTATATTTTATATACATGTACAATGAATGAATGGCCTTTTATTTTACATATTTTCAAATTTCTGAGAGTAGAGTTAAGAGGATTTTTTTTTAGCAATTTTCCTGCCATTGAACCATAGCAACTTTGTATTTGACAGGATTATTGTGTGTGTGTGTTTGTGTGTGTGTGTGTGTGTGTGTGTGTGTGTGTGTGTGTGTGTGTGTGAGAGAGAGAGAGAGAGATTACAGGGAAACAGGTATTCCCATGTCGTGTAACTGGGATGTTTCACTGTAAGTTTATGTGACAGTCAAGTGCAGCAAGTATCATGTGCAATTTAAGTACACACACATTTTTACCACTGCATACTGATTCCGACAGTGCACAGAGGTAGCGTGGGTGCTGATACACACTATTGGAGGATTCGAAAGTGGGAAAGGGCCATTTTGAGAGATACGTCCTGTTAAGCATTAGTACACATCAGTGTCAGGGTACAAATATGTTGGAAACTATGTTAAGGTTATACACCCTTTTTGCCAACAGAGGTAGGGCATGGAGGTATTTTCATACATAAAATGTTTACTTACAAATAGATAGAACCCTTGGTAATGTCTACCACTATCTGTCACCATCAAATGATTCAAGAAACTATCAGATCCCATGGATCCAATTGCATCCTGCAAAGTAACCTATTCCTTCAGCAAGACCCTGCCCCCCCCCCCCCCCTTGAGTCCCCCAACACTTACAAATAGATAGAACCCTTGGTAATGTCTACCACTATCTGTCACCATCAAATGATTCAAGAAACTATCAGATCCCATGGATCCAATTGCATCCTGCAAAGTAACCCATTCCTTCAGCAAGACCCTCCCCCCACCCCCCCCCCCCTTGAGTCCCCCAACTCTTTTGAGAGTACATGGGTCCTTGCAGCCTTTCTTCTTGTCTGGGCTGGCTTACATTCCCTTTCCTTCTCTCTCTCCCTGTTTTTTTTTTTTTTTAATTCCTTCACCTTTGCCCCCTCCTATCTTTAAGATGGTGATGTTATTTATATAGGCCCAGCTATCCTGACTTTGCTTTGTCTTGCAGTTTTGGTTTGTTTGCTTTTCTTTCTCCTTTTCGGCCTTCCTATTTTGGTCCCCCTCAGGGTTTAGACCCCCATATCTAAATTTGAAATCTGTTGTGTGAGCCAGATGGGGAAGAACTCCTTCCCTAGTGTCTTTGGTGTGGGTTCATCTCCCTTTTCCCCCTTCCCCTCCCTCCCTGCCATAGCCCTTTCACCTAGGCCACCAGCTCAGTAGCCATCCGGTAGTGGGGCTGTTATGTACCCATCTGGCTGCCCCCTCCCCCGATACCATAGGAATCACACTGCTATTACCTGTGCCTTGAATGCCTCGTGCAAGCTTAGGAGTGGTTGCCCATCTTTTCAGGGAGCAGAACTCCTAGCAACGACTGTCTTGCCCGGTTGCTGTGGTTGGATGGCGCCCACTAGGCGAGCCCTGTTCTGAGTGGGTGGAACCAGGGCAAACATTTGGCACATGAAAAGTGTTAAAATTCTCTGGCCACTCTTTCGCAGCTGCATCTCTTCCTTGGAAAAGTTCTGTCTGTGTTCCTGTTTCTGCCTTCCCGGCTTTTCCCCTCCTGGACACCCCTGGGAGTAGGGCCAGGACCGCTGGCTTGGAGCTAAATGCTTTCCGCAGTTCCTGTTCTGTACCAGGAATGAAAGGGAGACTTTTGCCACCACCAAACCCCTTTTCTTTGTGGAAATGTCAAGGACGAGTTTGAGTCCTTAAGCAAGATGAAATCTGGCTCCTTCATTATAAAGGCAACTTCTGCCAGTTAGTGAGCCTCCCTCCGTGCCTCTGACCCTTTGGAATACGTGCCAATGAATCTCACTCCTCACAAGTCTCTCGATATGACTCAGTGTTTCTCCAGTCTGATGAAGAACTTAGAGCTAATCTGGAACAACACGGCATTTGTTTTGTCTGCTATTTCCAGAGACGCCCTAAGGACCATCATGTAGACACCGGTGATTTCATTCTGACATTTGAGGGGAGACACCCTGCCCGAGAAGGTCAAGGTTATTGATGTACATATGGGATGTCAAACCATACATTCCACCTCCCATGCGTGCTTCTGTTGCCTCAAGTTTGGCCACATGCCATCACAATACAATGCCACTCCCATTTTTGGTGACCGAGGCCACCCTCTTTGTGGGGGCAGTCCTTGTACCCGACCATGTAACTGTATAAACTACTCTGGCACTCAATTTGTCCAGCATATACCAAGGAAAAAAAGAATCCAAGAAATAAAGATCCTTGACCCTCTCGGCTATTTTGAGGCCTGGAAGAAGTTTGACAGACTTCACCCTGTGAATATCTCATCTACCTTTGCCTCAGTCCTCCCCCATCCTGCTGCCCTTCCCATTCCTTCCTCACCCCCCCCCCCCCCCCGCCCACTCCCCCTGGTGACTCCTGTCCCTTCCCCTCAAAGAACCTCTCCTCCTCCTCCTCCTCCTCCTCCTCCTCCTCCTCCTCCTCCTCAGCCAGAGAAGACATCCTCTTCTCTGGCTCCTGCTATGGACTGGGCTCCCTCTGGTAACACCCCTGCCCAGCGTTCTCAAGGTAGGAAGCCTGCAACCTTGGGTCTGACGAGGGACTCACGTTCAGTGGCCCCCAAAGCAAAGGCTTCCCTCTTGTGTCCAATCCAACATTGCTGCCGCCTATTCCCTCACTGATAACACCTCCTCCATCTCTCCGATGGAGAAGTAGAAGAAGAAGCAGCAGCAGCAGTGCAAGTCTGAGGACGAGGCTTCCCTAGCATCCCGTAGAGCTTTGCCCCTCCTCCTCATTACGAATCAGACCCAGTTTTTACGGATGTCACCCGATCCTTGTCAGTGACAACCACTTTCCAGTGACATGACCTCCCCTCGGCTTCTTTATGTCTAACCTGGGCTCTTGCCACTTGATAATCCAGTGGAATTTTAATGGATAGTATGACCACCTACTGGAAATACGACTCATTTCCTCTTACTCTGCATTGTGTCTAGCTCCTCAAGAAACGCACTTCCCTGATGACCACTCTCCAATGTTTCATGGCTATCAGGCATTCTGTCGGAAACATGCTGGCTGCGGGATAGCGTCTGGAGGGGTCTGCACTTCTGTTTGCATCAATGTCATTAGTGACTGGATCCCGCTTCATACCAAACTGCAAGCAATAGCAGTAGGAATGCGAACAACCCCAGTAGTCACCATTTGCTGTATCTGTTCTTCTCTCAGTAGGCCATTTCCTTATGTTGACCTTCCTACCATAATACAGCAACTCCCGCCCCCCAAACCTGTTCCTCGGGTATTTCAATGCACACCACCCCCTGTGGGGGAGTGCTGCTTCAACAGGTAGAGTTCTTCTAATTGACCAATTTATTGCAGACTTTGACTTGTATCTCCTCAATGATGGTTCCCCTACCCACTTCAGTGCCACTCACAGCACCTTTTCTGCTGTCGATCTTGTTGTGGCGTAGCAAGACAGCCACGCCACTCGGAGGTAGCCGAAAGGCACGCGTACACACACGCCGGCTGGCGTGAGTTCTGGAACAGGATAAGTAATTGAATGCTAATAAGAAAAGTACGTATCTAAGTTAATACTCAACTTTAATGCATCCTTGTGGTACATCGCTATTGACGATACAAATGAGACTATCTCCAGATACGGTTAATTACAATCACTGTAAGGCTAATGACGCCTTGCTAGGTCGTAGTCATGGACTTAGCTGAAGGCTATTCTAACTGTCTCTCGGCAAATGAGGGTAAGGCTTCGTCAGTGTAGTCGCTAGCAAAGTCGTTGTACAACTGGGGCAAGTGCTAGTCCGTCTTTCTAGACCTGCCATGTGGTGGCGCTAGGTCTGCAAGTACTGACAGTGGCGACACGCGGGTCCGACATGTACTAATGGACCGCGGCCGATTTAAGCTACCACCTAGCAAGTGTGGTGTCTGGCGGTGACACCACATTCCTCCCCCGCAAATCGGCGAACGGTCGTGTTATAAGGCTTCCGCCCGCCGTGGGGAGGGCCCCATGTTGACGTAGGCGATGAGGTGGGGAGCCTAACAACAGGCGAGGCTGTGCCACCCGCACCCGGCCATTCGGTCCGAGGGGAGCTAGGAAACGCCTGGAAACCTACTCCAGGGTGCACGTCAACATGCGGCGTATGCGCCCGTAAAGAGACAGGAGGGGCCGAAGGGTCGACCTCCATTGCGTCGGGGTATCAGACGCGCGATGACGCCATGTGGTCCGGAGCGGGCAAGAGTTCCATGGCGGAGAACAGCTGGTCACGGGAAGCGATCGGCGGCGCGTGACCCAGGGAGGCAGGTGGCGGCTGCAGCGAAGCGTCCTCTGCGGGCTGCGGCGGCGACGGCGGCTGCGCGACGCCATGAGGCAAAATGGAAGGCATCGTCGGTAACACCTGGGGATGAGGCGAGCCAGTAGATGGGTCCCCAGGGTGCTGACCGGACGGCTCCGTCGCTGAAAGCAGACGGGAAGCGGCAGAACCCAGGCGACGACAGAGGCGCAGCTGATTGAGATGCCGATGCACCTCACCAGAGGCCCCCAAAACCAGATACATAGCGCGGCCGAGGCAGCGAAGGATGCGCCCTGCGAGCCAACGCCGTGAACCGCGATAGTTGCGATAGAATACCACGTCACCAGTAGCAAAAGCAGGAGTCTGCCGCTGCACAGGAACCTGATGCGGCGGATGCAGTAAAGACATCAAGGTTCGATGAGGACGACCATGAAGCAACTCAGCCGCCGAGCGACCATCGTGGGGCTGAGAGCGATACGAAGACAAAAAGAGCAACAACGCGTCCTCCCGAGAATGCGACTCTTTGAACTTCAACATCTGTGACTTGAAAGTCCGGACCAATCGTTCAGCGGCACCGTTTGACTGAGGCGAAAACGGCGCGGATGTCAGATGTTGAATACTTGCAGAATGACTGAAATTCTGCGGACATGAATTGCGGGCCATTGTCTGAAACAATAGACTGTGGAAGACCTTCAATGCAAAAGATAGCAGACAACGCTTGGATGGTGGCAGATGACGTCGTGGAAGACATCCGGACAACAAAAGGAAAATTACTGAAGGAATCGACAACAACCAACCATCGAGCATTCCAGAATGGACCAGCAAAATCTATGTGTAAGCGTTGCCAAGGGGAAGTGGCTTTCGGCCATGCAAAGAATTTCCGCGGTGGCGCGGATTGTTGTTCGGCACACGCCATGCAAGAAGAGCACATATTCGTAATCGCAGCATCGATTCCGAACCAAGTACAGTGCTGACGAGCAAGTTGTTTCGTACGCACTATACCCCAATGTCCTTGGTGGAGAAGCTTTAAGACAGAGGACTGTAACGAACGTGGGACCACGACCCTAGATTGATCATTATCAGAACGCAATAACAAAACACCACGTCGTACAAAAAGTCTCTCCTTGTGAGCAAAAAATCTGCGAACCAACGGATCCTCGATCCGCGACTTTGACAAGGGCCATTGCGTAGCAACAAAACGCAAAACTGTAGCAAGGACAAGGTCGGCAGCTGTGGCTGTAGCTACACGACGAAAATCAATCGGAAACGAGTCGACCACGTCATCAATTTCCGCATCAATGAACATGCAAGCAAGTTCAGAAGAATCGAATGCTGTATCCTCGGCAACAGGCAAACGGGACAACGCATCTGCGTTTCCGTGCTGAGCAGTGGACCGATACAAGATATCGTAGCGGTACTGCGAGAGGAAAATAGACCAGCGAATGAATTTCTGCGCTGTACGTGGAGGTACAGGCTTGTTCGGATGAAAAAGCGATGTCAAAGGTTTGTGGTCTGTGATGATGATAAAGTGACGACCATACAAGAAATCGTGAAACTTAGTAACACCAAACACGAGAGCCAAAGCTTCTTTCTCTATCTGGGAATAATTTCTTTGCGCTGACGAGAGCAATTTGGACGCAAAGGCAATAGGGCGATCATGCGAACCATCTTTGTGCGCAAGCACAGCACCGATCCCGAAATCCGATGCATCTACCATCAACAAAAGGGGTTTCTGGGGATCGAATGGCGTAAGGCAAGTATTTGAAAACAACGGCGATTTCAATTGGCGAAAGGCACGTTCGCATTCCGTCGACCAGACGAACGGAACACCCTTACGGCGTAAGCGATGAAGCGGAGCTGAAATGGAAGAGGCATGCGGAATAAAGTTATGGTAGTAATTTATTTTTCCCAACACACTCTGTAGCTGCTTCAAAGTTTGCGGTGAAGGCAAGTCCTGTATGGCACGGAGGTGCTCCGGACTCGGATGTATGCCTTGGGCATTAATTAAATGTCCCAGATATGGCAAGTCACGAGCAAAAAAACACACATTTGTCCTTCCTCAAACGAAGACCATTCTGTCGCAAGACCTGAAATAATGTTCGAAGATTTTGTAAATGTTCTGCTTCTGTCTTTCCGGAGATCACTATATCGTCCAGATAGTTTGCTGCAGTAGGGACTGACGCACAAATAGTTTGTAAATATTGCTGAAACAATGCAGGGGCGGAGGCACACCCGAATGGCAGTCTTTTGAATCGGTACAATCCAAGATGCGTGTTAACCACCAATACGCGCTGGGATTCTTCGTCCACCGGTATTTGCAAGTACGCATCTGCTAGGTCCAACTTTGAAAAATATTTTCCCGGGCACAGTTTGTCGAAAAGATCTTCCGGGCGGGGCAAAGGAAAAGTAGCAGTCACTAGTTGTGGATTCACTGTTGCCTTGAAGTCCACACAAAGTCTCAATTTTCCGGAAGGTTTTTGCAAAATTACTAAGGGTGAGGCCCAGAGAGAAGCCTGCACACGTTCAATTACACCTTGTGATTCTAAATCGTGTAATGTTCTTGCGACCTCATCACGCAATGCGTGGGGAACATTGCGCGCTCTGAAAAATTTCGGTTGCGCGTTGACTTTGAGGTCCAAATGTGCTTCATAGTTCTTAGCGCAACCAAGGCCCGGTGCAAAAATGTCTGCAAAGTCCTCACATAGACGAGAAACACTGGCGGAAGGCACAGTCTGGCTCACTGATAGGACCTGATTTACTATTGACAAGTTAAACAATTGAAATAAATCTAAACCAAACAAGTTCACTGCAGCAGAAGAACGTAAAATGACACAAGTTTTGTTTGTCCCTTGTATGTTGCAAGAAGGCTGCACTGTCCTAACACAGGGATATTCTGTCCTGAATAACTAGTGAGCTGAACTTTGGCGGCACGCAACGGCGGGGCGCCAAGTTGTTTGTACGTGGCGTGATTGAGCAATGAAACTGCAGCTCCGGTATCAAGCTGGAACGGTATCACTTGTCCGGCAAAGTCCAAATCTACAAAAAGTTTATTGTCCTGCTGACGACAAGAGCGACTGTTTTGTGCAACTTGAACAGACACTGGTACAGAATCACTTGCGACGTGACGGGATAGCCGTCGACGACGGTGCACACGTTTTGTGGGACGAACACAGTCACTGTTAGAGAGAGGAACACTGGGTGGAGTGGCATTAACTACATGAATGTCCATGGGCGAAGGTTCCCGAGCCTGAGTGTCCTTGGTTCGATTCCGGCGCGAAGCAAAGGGCCTGGAATGGGTGGTAGTGTCCGATCTAAGCTTTTTCTGGCAAACACTTTGAACATGTCCTTTCTTATTACAGAAAAAGCAAATAGCTTGGCGTGACGGGCAATTCTCACGCGAATGTCTAGTTGCACACCGCGGGCATGATTTCAGCACTGCGTTTGCTCGCTTTCGCGGGACACGTGGTTTTGCGGACGTGCGCGAAGGCTGTTGACAGTTCCTTGCAGCGCGCCCGGCGGGCCGGTTAATGCGACACACAGCTGGCGAAGTTTCAAATGAGTCCTGAGCAAAGTCAAGTGTGTCTTGCCTATCCAATATGTCTGTCACTTGTTGAAGGGAGGGATTGACTAGTTTCAAAATCTGTTCCCTTATGCGAACATCAGAAACGTTCTGTGCTATTGCATCACGCACCATGGTATCTGAATAAGGGAGGCCACAGTCACATTGAAAAGCGCAATCCCTAGTAAGGCCTTGCAAAGTTGCAACCCACTCCCTATTAGTTTGACCGCCCGTACGTTTTGTACGAAAGAACGTATACCTTTTTGCAACTACATTAACTGTTCCTTTGTAATAGGCATCTAAAGCAGACAAAATTTCCTCGTAGGACAGAGTTGCTACGTCGCGTCGGGGAAACAATTTCACTATCACACGGTAGGTGGACACACGAAAGCAAAAACGGCTGCCGCTCATTACCTTGAATTCTGTAGGCGGCGAGATGGAATCCAAATTGGCGTGACCACTCCGTCCATGTTTTGTCATCGGGACGAAATTGACGAAAAGGGGGTGCAACTGCGTGTTGTGGCTGCGGCAGCGATGAAGCGGCGGTGGCCGCATCGGTGTGCAGTGCACGTTGACCCTGGACGAGCTGTCCAAGGGCATCCAATAACGCCTGCGTCTGCTGATTCTGCAAGCGATAAAATTCGGACAGTACATCTGGAGATTGTGGCGAAGCCATGACAAGCAAATTAAAACAGAGCAATACGAAAGCGAAAGTCTGTTTTAAGACTCGTCGCCAATCTGTTGTGGCGTAGCAAGACAGCCACGCCACTCGGAGGTAGCCAAAAGGCACGCGTACACACACGCCGGCTGGCGTAAGTTCTGGAACAGGATAAGTAATTGAATGCTAATAAGAAAAGTACGTATCTAAGTTAATACTCAACTTTAATGCATCCTTGTGGTACATCGCTATTGACGATACAAATGAGACTATCTCCAGATACGGTTAATTACAATCACTGTAAGGCTAATGACGCCTTGCCAGGTCGTAGTCATGGACTTTGCTGAAGGCTATTCTAACTGTCTCTCGGCAAATGAGGGTAAGGCTTCGTCAGTGTAGTCGCTAGCAAAGTCGTCGTACAACTGGGGCGAGTGCTAGTCCGTCTTTCTAGACCTGCCATGTGGTGGCGCTAGGTCTGCAAGTACTGACAGTGGCGACACGCGGGTCCGACATGTACTAATGGACCGCGGCCGATTTAAGCTACCACCTAGCAAGTGTGGTGTCTGGCGGTGACACCACAGATCTCATGATCTCCTCCCCTGCACTTGTAGCTTCCCTACATAGGTTACTCCATGATGATCTTTGATAGTGACCACTTTCAGGTGACTCAGTCATTCCCCTGCCACTGCCAGGCAGACAACCCTCACGTTGGGCATTCTACAGAGCCAGTTGGTCTTTATATATGTCTGCTCTGCACTTTGACACCTCTCTCTCAGATTACATTTATGTGGCCATGCAAGATGTGTGTGCCATTCCTCTTCATGCTGCTGACAATACTATCACAGGTCCCCCTCATTGACTGGTACCGGGGTGGATTAAGGATGTGGCAGTCGCTATCCAGGACCGCCAATGGACGCTTCAATGATTTTAGACACCATTCACAGACCAACCTTTTCAAGCGTCTCTATGCTAAGGCTCACTACCTTATTAAGTAGAGTAAAAAGGAATGCCGGGACCGCAACTTTTTCTCCCTGGGAATGTATGCCTCTTCATTGCAGGTTTGGTGCAAGCTCTGTAGCTTTTTGGACCACCAGTGACAATCAACTTTCCAGGGTTGTATCCTATAGATAACTCTGTGAACTGATCCATCGGTCCTTGCAGAATACCTCGCAACACACTTCGCAACTGCATCAGTGTCTTCTTCCTCTATTGCTACGTTTCTGCAGCAGAAATGCTGAGTTGAACAAATGCCCCTCTGTTTCATCCCTCATCGAGCTCCTATAATGACCCCTTCACTGAATGGGGATTTGTGCTGGGTCTTACCTCTTCACATGACACGACCCCAGACCCGGATTCCAACCAAAACCAGATGATCCAACACTTGAACGTTACCCAGTGGCAACATGTCTTCAGCGTCTTTAACTGCATTTGGCTCACAGATGCCTTCCCATTGCAATGGCGAGACAGAGTAGTTATCCCCGTCCTTAGGTCGGCATAGAACCCAACATCTCTCGACTCCTACTACCCAATTAGCCTGACCAATGTACTTAGTAAATTGCTTGAGAGGGTGGTTAGCTTTAAATTATATTGGGTACTCGAATCTTGGGGCCTTTTGTCCTTGTATCAGTGTGGCTTCTGGGAAGGACAATCCACAACTGACAATTTACTCCGATTGGAAACAAGCAATCCAGGAGGCTTGTACTAATTACCGGCACCTGGTTGTGGTCTTCTTTGACCTACATAAGGCATATGACACAGCTTGGCACCATCATATTTTAGTTACTCTCCATGACTGGGGCTTTTGCAGCCCCCCCTTCCAAGTTTTATCGCACTGGCTCTTCCGGGTTCGAGTTGGCATTTCATTCAGTAGCCCTTGGATCCAGGAGAACAGTATGCCACAGGGTTGTGTGTTAAGTGTCACACTCTTCCTCATTGCCATCAATGGGCTTGTAACCTCTGTTGTGCCTCTGGTTACTCCGACATTGTATGTCCGTGAATTTTGCATCCGATGCATCTTCAAGGCACCGTCTGATGGGCCTCTGTGTGTGTCCTCTCCCATTGCTTCCTGTTTTCTCCCTCCAAAACCCAGGTTATGCATTTTTACCGTCGACCCACAGCATACTCTGATGCAGAACTTTATTAAGACAACCAGCACCTAGATGATGTAGGACAGTCTCATTTCTTTGGCTTTATTTTTGATGAAAAGCTGACGTGGCTACCCCATATTCACCACCTGAAGACTACCCACAAGCAGAAGCTTAATGCTCTCCGCCTCATGGCCCACACATCTTGGAGTGCAGACCTTGCTACTCTTCTCCAACTTTATCATGCTCCGGTTTTGTCCAGACTAGATTATGGTTGTCAGGTTTATGGCCCGGCAGCTCCTTCCACTCTGAAACTACTAGACCCTGATCATCATAAGCGGTGCATCTGCCTATCGGTATCTTTTGCACTAGTCTTGTCGCCAGTCTCTTCATAGAAGTGGGGATTCCTCCTCTATAAATACGACAGAGCTAACTCCTGGTTTCTTACTCAGTTGCCATTCAACAATGCCCTGACCATCCCATGCACCTTGTCCTGTTTGCAAATGACGGATGCCTCCCTCCTGATACCCGCTCTCGGGTGGGATTGTCGGTTGGAATGCAACTCACTTCCCTCCGTTAGGATCTCTTATCTCCACTCACTGGAATGAGCCCTGTGCATTTCCTCCTGCACCCCCCTTGGATAGTGCCTCAATCACGGCTTAGAACACCTATTCCAGGGTTCTAAGGTCTCTGTAGCCCCTATGCTATTCCAGCGTCTTGTAAATTCCATCCGTGAAGTGTTCCAGGGTGCTACAACGTTCTGCACTGATGGTCTAAAATGATAGATAAGGCAGGATACACTTTTACATCTCCTACTGGCATGAACACCATTTATTGCTGTAGTGTGTTCATAGCAGAACTGCTGGCCATGAACAGGTCCCTCCATTTTGTTTCTCAAGCCTCCCTCCACAGTGTTTCAATATATAGCAACTCAATGAGTAGCTTGCAGACTATGGACTGTTGCTGTTGTCATCACCCATTGGTCTCTGCTATCCATGACCTTCAGTGTGCCCATGTCTGTGCCACTCATCCATTGTCTTCCTCTGGGTCCCAAAGCATGTTGGCCTCCCAGGGAATGAACTGGCTGACCGTTTGGCTAGAGAGGTACATGCTTACCCCCAATCCCTTTCATGATTCGAGGTGCAAATGTGCAGGTACACATCAGATTTCTCTTGCCCAAAAGTGGAATGACATCTGGCCCACCACTGCTCTCAGAAATAAACTCCTTTGACCCCTTTGACAGGATCCACCCACTTTTAGCAGACCTCTATCTTGTGCAAGTAACTTTTGAATCACGTGACTAACGACCTCGCCTTTTAGTCCTATAACCTCCCTCAATCAATTATTCAGCAAGTCAGTACACTTCCCCCAACTTGGAAATTTCATCAGTCAATTTTAACTATTTCTGGTGACTTGAAGGTTGCTCTGACAACTGTCATTTAGTTGTGGACTACAGTTTAGCATTGATGGATCACGATGGCTCCCAAACACTTTCACTTTGTTACTGCTTACTGCCAACATCATTGGAGTAAAAGTGGAGCTACATGCTACTAGGTAAGTGTCTCTAATTTGTTTGTATCTGAGTTTAACAGTGTACAAAACAAAGTGAGTGCACATTTTGATCCCCGGTATCACTTGCATACAGTTTAGAAGGTCCCTTAGAGAACAGACAGAAAAGGCAACAAGGGGAAGGAGAAGTTGACTGCCCAAAATCCACAACATGAAATGATGGTTGAATAGAATGATATAGAGAACTGTGGAAGCAAGTTAACTAAATCATTGGTACCAGGAACACAGTGTTAAAAACTCCATATACAATAATTATAAAGTGCATATGAATCACTGCTTGTCAAATAGAAGTGCTGCGCCGTGAGCAAGCACTAATATATTCTCAATAGGTAGGTCATACTACTGTTATATGTAGGGATGGTTGTTATCATTGGAACAAGTGGTTTTCGGTTACACCGATACATTTCATCTCTAGTTAAACCTGAATGTTAAAACCATTCGAAAAAGTGGTTTTTGAAATAACCGAACCTTTTTCTGTTTCCAGGAACAAATGTAGATTTTGAACACACACTGAAAACTTCCAACGAAGTTGAAGGAGTGGGAGATCATGGTCAATATTAGGTTGAGGCTTCAGCAGAAATTGGTCTCATTGTATCCAGAAATGTTTGTGAAGGTGAAGGAGATGGGTGTGGCGACAGCGAGGGTGAAAGGTCCCAAGTTGATGACTTCTCTGTATCACCACTTATGGATGGTATCAGTTTTTCATCCTGAAGCAACTAGAAAGTTAATGGCTGAGCTATTACCGCAAGTTGATAGCACATCAATAAAATTATGGGTATATCAATCAGATTTACCTTTTGTTCCTAGGAACATTGTGGATGTTTTCTCCTTATATGTCACTAGTTGGTTGCACATAACCCCGTTTTTAAGGTCTTAAAGCAAATGGAGCATTGTACAGTGAAACATCGCTTAATGGGCTCCTCTCATAATGCACAATTCACATAACAAGCAAAATAAATTTTTAAAAAATGACTCACATAATGAGTGACGACAATTTAGTGTGACATCGCCAGCCGTTCGCTTGCTGCCGGGGAAACATTAAACAATATGAACAGCTTTCATTGTCAGCACTGGTATATGAACACTGTCTTTAGTACGAATTGCAGCCTGGTTTAGTGTTGTTTCTGCTACCATCTTAGTACAGCTTTTGCTCCCACATTTTTCTAAACGTGTGTTAACACAATGTTTCTTATGTGCAAATTTTAATAACCTTCATAGAAGTGTCCCAGGAGGTAAAGCCGTAAGAAGACAACCACAAGAGAATTAAAATGGCCTTATAAATGAAATGTAAAATAATTGAAAAAAGCGAAAGTTGTGTGCGCGTTGCTGATTTAGCAAGCACATACAATCATTTGTATTAACTATTTGCACTATCCTCAAGAACAAGTACAAGATTAAGGAGATAGGTGCTTCAAAGGGAGTGACAAGAGTATCCAAACAACAGTTTCGTATTCTGAACGATGTCAAAAGGTTGCTCCATATATAGGTAAATGAAAAGCTATTGCAAGGTGACACTATTAACATCACATGTGAGAAGGTGAGAATGAATTTCACTGGGGAATCACAGCAAGGCAGCCTGCTCCAACACAAAGGCAGCAGAGAACTTTATCATCATCTTCAAGATGCTCATATATTCTAGGGGTTATGTGCTGCAACAGGTTTTTAATTGTGATGAGGCGGATCTTTCCTGGAAAATTCTGCCAAAGCGTATGTTTATAACAGAGGAGAATGCATTGCCCTGTCACAAGCCAATGCTGATATTCTGTGCTGGTGCTAGGGGCAATTCGAAAATTAAACTGCTGCTTGTTACCATTCAGAAACTCCACATGCCTTCAAGAAGTGAAGTCTAGAAGAGCAGGTTAAATGTGATGTGGAGGTCCAGCAACAAGGCTTTAATGACATGTGATCTTTTTTGAGATTGGATCAATGAAGTGTTTGATCCTTCAGTGAAAAAAATATTTGCTTGAGATGAATCTGCCACTCCATGTCTTGCTTGATACAGACAATGATCGTGTCCGTTCTCTGGGCCTACAAGACCAACCCCTTGAAGAATTTCAATTCATCCAGGTCCAATTTCTGCCTCCCAGCACCACTCTGTTACTTCAGCCTATGGATCAGCAGATTACTAACTTTAAGAAACTCTACACCAAAGCACTCTTCGAGCTTTGCTTTTGAGTTGACTGTAGCTACCAATCTCACTGACAGAGAGTTTTGGAAATACCACTTCAGTGTCGTTGCCTGCGCCAAGATGATCAAAAAGATGTGGGAAGGGGTTACCAAGAGAACTTGCACTTCTGCTTGGAAGAAGCTTTGATTGGAGTGTGTTGTCGAATGTGACTCTGAGGCATTTGAGTTAGTACCTGTGGAAAGTCAGTGAGATTGTGTCTTTGACCAAGAGTGTGGGACTAGATGTGGATGACAATGATATCGATGAACTTGTGGGAGATCACAGCAAGAAATCACCACCGAAGAGCTTATAGAGCTGTAGTGTGTTTCACTGCAGGAAGTTGTGGAGAGAAGTTCTTCAGAGGAGGAGGAGGTGGTAAAAGCAAAGCGGCAGTCTTGTGACACAATAAGAGAGATGCTGAAAGCGTGGGAATCAGTTGCATCATACACCGAAAATCATCGCCCCATTAAAGCAGTGGCTATGCACCCTACAAATTTATTTGATGGTGATGCTGTGTTGTATTTTCGCCAAGTATTGAAGTGTTTGCAGAAATAAATGACTATAGATAGTCCTAGTAAAATAAGAATTAGTTATGTATCGTGACTAATAAAGCACAAAATACTGCATGGAACACATTATCGCATTTTACGTTAATTTATACAGGATAAATTGTTTCGCTTAATGAGTGTTTCACAGCACGAATGAGATTCTGGGACAAATTGTGCTCACTATGCAAGGTTCCACTGTACTTCATTACTAACACATTACATAAAACACATACAATCTACGGGTGGTACCATTCTGCAACACAACTGATGTCCGAGGATGCCAATAAAAATCACCAAATATACCAGGTGGTGGCAATTCATTCACATTTACTGTCTAATAGGCTACACTACGTGGCAACAGGTAAATTATTGTCACTGCAATGATGTACCAATTCTTAGATAGTGTTTGTCGCTGGTTTCTAATCGTAGGCCTTGCTATTTAAAATAGTGCTGATCACTTTTACCATTTTCTACAATAATCAAATATTTCAAAGTGGTGGGAATTTTCCATGAATAAAGATTATTCATTTTTTTAGTGTTATTTAAAAACAAAAGATTTAACACTGCTGCTCTGACAAGTTATGCTGGTGTTTTCCCCCCAGTTCTAGCAAAAAAAAAGATGAACACCTTTTATGACCAAATCCAAACAAATACCAAAAAATATCAGTTATTCAGAACTAAAACACTGGTATCAATTTTAACCAATTGATTTTTCCCATCCCTACTGACATGTAAGGGACGAACAAAACATGTTCATGCTAGTCTGTGCTGACTAGTGTCAATTGTAATGATAATTACCATGTTTGGAGCAGCACATGCTTGGTTTAGTTAGGTGAACAGAAAATTACAGAATCAAGATTATTCAGTGTGTGGAGGGAATGCAAAGCATTACAGGTAACTACCAATAAAACCTCTCTTGCAGCAACAGTGGAAGAAATTGACATAAAAGATAAGGCTCTATACATAATGATATGCAGGTGACACTGACACTTGTACCTGAAACTGCAAGTATGGCTCCAAAGATAAATTAGTCCCATTGTCTGTGACCTTAGGCAAACACTTGCCTACATTGTTAGTAGAAAGTGCTTCAGAAAACAAAAACCAAGGCATACATTTCATCCCCCATACAGTTAAAAAAAAAAGTCATCAGCAGCAAAATGAAAACTTCCACAGAAAATAATAAAAAGTCTTAAGCCATTGGACCATGCTGCACTGGTTCTCTTACAAGGATCGAATGATGTACTCTCAACTCAACATCTGGAACATTGCGTCATCTAATTAAATGCCTCACTGTTTACTCCATTAACCATCAACGATCCAAACTATCTTGACTATTTCTTCTTAACAGAGATTTTTGTCCACTAAACATGCTATTTGTTAGTCACGCAGTTGAGTGTATAAAGGTATAACTATGCATTCTAAACACACTGCAGGAGACACACGTTATTGCTGCTGTGAGGTCAGGCATTGCAAGCAACATAATAGTGTGTAATTGTGTGTCATCAGTCTCTTGATGTGCTCTCCTGCTATTATTGTCACTACTCGGTGAGAAAAGGATAACCACTTGCCAAACCAGGCATATCAAACAGATCGAGTAGTAGCGGAAAGGAAGCTGTACAATTTATGCTCAGTAATCACAGCTTTTCATGTAGCTACAGCAAAATGCCATGAATTATTAAGAAGAATGAGATGGTTCAACACCATCAACTGTATAACAAAAAGTTTTACACGTGTGTAGGAGACCAATAGGGATGATTTCTGGGGTGGTGCCTAGTTAACAGGTGTAAGATGCCATGGATTCTCCATCCAATGAGAGAGACATTCGGCATACAGTGATGGACATGTGACTGAATTGTTGTCAACACAAGCAAGGATTAATCCTCCTGATACCACAGATACTAGACAAGAAAGGCTATTCCTGATTATAACGACGACAAGTATTTCTAAAACTGCCTGTTTGACATTTGAATCACGGCTTGTGTGTCATGCATTGTTACAATAAAATACATTACACCATGTTTTGACACCTTACAAGGCCAATAAAAGAAACCACCCTCATTCTTCACAGCAGTATATGGAAGAAAGCTATTAGCCTACCCAACGTTCCCACAAAAGCCAATATCTTACAATAGATGTGTTTTTCAATGTTGAGAAAATCTATGTTACCACTTTGATGCATATCATTATACAGCTCCACTGTTGGAGCTTTAGTGACCGTCTCCTAATCATTGTATTGTCGCTCTTGCCTCAGCGCTATTTTTCTAACAGTCAGACAGGTTTAAGCAAGGACACAGTATTTGTCAGGGGACAATCCTAAGCATTATCACTTTCAGTTTCATCATGAAGAATAACCCACTTCATCGACAGTTTTGCTCTTCGTAGCCTTGGAGTTGACTTATTAAAAGTTTGAAGGAGTGGGCAATATACACTAATTATAGCTTGTAACTGAAGAAACATATAAATGTCCATATTCCAATGTTCAAGATGCATTTACATTCACAGTTCAAGAGAAACGCCATTCTGAAAATGAATGGTTCAGTGAGGTTTCAGGGCCAAGCATTTGACAAGAAATGCTTTTGTTTATAAGAGACAACTTATTGAAGTTAACTTCCGCGAGGAGCTAGTTTGTAAACAGGTGCATATAGAACCAGTCAGATACCCTGCCTGTGTGCTGCTGCTAGCCATTTGGAAGGAGTTCTTCATTATGTGACAGGTTCTTGCTGATGTGAAACCACCAAAGCATCTTGTTGACCATAGAACCTGGGAAAGAACCTCATAACACCAAGAAAAGAACTTGTTAATCACCCACACTATAAAGTAATCTGCATTTTGGTGAAGCAAGACATGGCTCTTTGTTTGGACAGGTTCTCAGTTCATCATCAATGGTGGAGACAACTGACACCCAAGATTCTGTGGGTTGGAGAGCTATTTTTTATCTGCTGCACTGTAATGGTAAGGTAACTCAAGTCACATTTTCGAGTTAAATTTTATAAAGTACATTCAAATGATGAACTATGAAGGAATTATCTGAATGGGCCAGAAGTTGGTGGATGTGATGAACATGTACAGGAAAGAAAAAAAATTACAGTTTCAGAAAAATTGGATGATTTTTTCAAGAGAAAGAGCTTCACAAGCTGGTCAAGTCAATAATGCTTTCGTCCATCTTCTGTCCGTATGGAAGCATTACTCAGCTTGGCACCTATTCATAGAGTTGTTCTCCTAAAGACAGGCATTAGAAACTCAAGCCATGTGGGGATGGGCATTATCTTTCTGAAATGTAAGACCAGGATGGCTTGCCATGAAGGGTAACAAAAAGGGGGCATAGAACATTGTGGATGTACCACTGTACAGTAATGGTGCTGCTATAAAAAGAAGTGGCACCCAGACCATCACTCCTGATTATTGGATCATATGGCTGCCAACAATCAGGTTGTATGCCACCACTGTCTGGAGCATCTCCAGACACATTGTTGACCTGGAATCCCAGTCTGAGCCCCAATGAGAAGTGAAGACATATACGGAGATGCCACAGAGCAGTGAGATACCGACCTAAGTGATGCCTGCCATACAGTCTGACAACCAGGAGTGATTGGCTGCAGTGCCATTATTTTTTTATTTATTTATTTATTTATTTTTTCTTTTTTTCCCCACAGCAGGACCCTCAGATTGTCATCTACAGCAAGCTCACAGCATGGTGGTACATTTACAATGTTCTACACCTCCTTTTGTTGCCCTTCATGGCAAGCCATCCTGGACTTATATTTCAGTAAGGTAATGCCTGCTCGCACACAGAAAGAGTGCTTGTTTTTGTGCTTGCCAAACCACACCTTGATCAACAAAGTCATCTGACCTCTCCCCAATTAACAATGTTTGAAGCGTTATGGGCAGGCCCCTCCAACCAGCTTGGAATTTTTATGATCTAACTTGCCAATTGGAAGTAATATGGTACTATATCTGTCGGGAGGACATCTAGCAACTCTTATCAGTCAATGCCAAGCCAAACGAGTGCTTACATAATGGCCAGAGGCGGATCAACATTTCATAAACTTGTTCCGTTTTTGAAGTTCTTTTTCTTGAACAAAATCATCTAGTTTTTTTCTGAAATTGTAATCATTTATTAGTTTGTACATGTACATCATATCTACCATACCAGCACTTCAACTTCAAGTGGCAACTTTGAGTGCTGCATGTATGTGGGGAGCAACCTCAGCTTCTCTGTGATTCGTACCTGTTGTCCCCTCATCATCAACATTCCAAATGAGTTCAATGTCTTTGATGCATGAAGGCAGTGAAGTTGATTAGATGTATTTGGACTACAAATTCTCATTTGTTCCAATTCACTAGATATACTGGAAGCCATCCAGTGTTGCACTCAGCACAGAATCCAGTCAAGAGTTCTATTTTTCACATGGCACATTTAGGGAAGGTGGTGGTATTTTTATGAGTATCTGGACGCTAGATATACTGGAAGCCATCCAGTGTCGCACTCACCACAGATTCCAGTCAAGAATTCTATTTTTCACATGGCTCATTTAGGGAAGGTGGTGGTATTTTTATGAGTATCTGGACATGTGGGCAATGAATTGATGGCTCTGGCAACAAAGTAGATCTGCACATAACCTACCTTAACAATAACAATGACAATGTGTGAAGTCATTCTACACTCGATATCCTCACTGTTGAGGCATAAATTCAACAAAACAGGATGAAACAGACAAGGTCGAAATACTGAATGTGGTCACTTGAATAATGGTGTAATACAGTTCCTCCTTTTGATTACTGCATGAGAGCTGTAATGGTAGGTATTGAGATAAGCAATTGTGGAACAGAAAATCAACTAAAACTACTCAGCTGGCAACAATTCTGGATGAGACACCTGTAGGGAGTTGTTACCAGGCTGCTACTGTTTGCAATTTATATTAATGATGTAGCATTGTAGTGCATAATGTTGGACGCTATTTGGGGTCAATGCTGTTGTCTATAGGAAGGCTTCAATGCCTTAAGACTGGTGAAAGGTAGGATGACCTGCAGGAGATTGATGACTGGTGGACTGAATGTAAATAAGTATAACATGTTGTGCATAAATAGTTGAAGTGATACATTTAGTTACACTGTTGGAGACAAATCACTGGGAACACAATACTTTGGAGTAACCATCTGGCTTGACCACATAAAACAAATAGTAGGGAAAACTGATACTGAGCTGTGATCCGTTGGGAGTATCTTCAAGTAAAGTAATTCATACACAAACAAAGTGACTTACAAAAAATTTGTAGGACCGATTCTTTAGCATTGTTCTCTTTATTAAAAAGAGAGAGACAGAGAGAAACTCCAGTGCAGAGCGGCACATTTCATCACAGGGTTGTTTACTCAGTGGGAGAGAGTAACAGATGTGCTCAACAAAGTTAAGTGCAGACATCACAAGAGAGGTTTACTGTTGGAAGTTTGAGAGCTTACATTCCAAGAAGGGCTGGGCAGCATGTTACTTTGTCGCACATACCCATTGGAAAATTATAATAAGAAAGTTAGATGTCATACAGAACTTTACCCACAGTCATTTTTCCCACATGCTGCTCATGAGCAGAACAAGAAAGGGAAGAAAATGTAGTGTTACTAAAAGTACCCTCCACCACACCATAAGGTCACTTATGGAGTATAGATTCAGATGTGACTTTTGGAGGAAAGGAAAAAAAAGGAACTGTAGCTAGTGAAGTGAATTACCCAGATGTGATGTGTATTTGACTGGACAAAAAGTGGTAGCTACTGAAATTTGAATGGCTCATTGTGTTATGTAGGAGCCAAACACATTACAGTGTGTGCAGCACTGTTCATAAGTGTAAAATATATTTGTAATATTGAGAGTGTGTTGCCTTATTGACACTCAGCATACATCTGTGAAAATAAAAAATTTATTCATGTCAGTTGTAGGATTTCAGGTGTAGAAAAGGATTTTTAAGTCATGACATTGAAACAAGCTAAAGTGGTATTGCAAAACTTAACTACTTTCAAATCAGTGCCTACTTGATTCTCCAGTTCCCTCCATCACTGTAAAATTTCCTTCCTTCACAAGAGCAATGAAGCAGTCACAAGTAGTCTATTGTTGATGATGAGGCATGACTTGTGAATACAGTATAGCTGGACTCCCAAAGTAGGATGCTCCAAGTGTTTGACAAACCTGCACTTTAACTGGCTGTTATAGAACAAATGGTGCTACCACAGACATAACTCACCTTGTTAAACTGTCAGCCATTGCAGCAGAATACTGCCACTGCATTTGGAGTAATGTCTGATGTGACAAATTGCTCCTGGATGATTTTCCCATTTCAGTATATTGGTCCTACAAAGAAGTTAAGTAGTTTAGTCTCTCCAGCCTTGTCCACTAGCATTTAGGCCCCTAGGTCAACAGTCATCACATTGGAGCATTCTACTACTATTATATGGAAGTCGGCACTGTGATTACTTACTGGCTTATTCTTTTCTTGGTTACCAAAGGACACATACCAGTAGATATCCATCAGAGAATGAAGAATGTGTACGGAGTAGCACGTCCATCAAAAACCTTCAATGTGGAATGGTGTGTCAAGTTCTGTGCTGTTTGTGATTTGATATAATACACCATTTGATCTGGGAGGCAGGTCTCACTCATTACAGATAACAAGCGGGACAGTCAAGCACGTACCCTACAGTCCTGATTTCTCCCCGTGTGATTATCACACCTTTAGTTTCTTAAATAGGCCTTGAAGGCTCAATGTTTCCTGTCGGATGAGGATGTACAGCAGGCAATTAGGACTTGTTCACTCAGCAGGACAGGGTGTTTTACTAAATTGGTGTCTTCACCCTGGTGTATCGGTGAGATGATTGCCCCAGCGCTCACAGCAATTTTGCCCGATTGGTGTACTGATTCTGGTCACTGTGGGCTTCTAACAGAAACTTTTATAATGTAGGTAGGGATAAAATACTATTCAGCTACATATAATCTTAATGCATTTTACTTTTGTGTTTATCCTTCAGGCAGTTTTTAATCAGTAACTAATTGTTAATGCAAGTGTTTTCATCAATATAATCCATGTTCCTCTTCCAGCAACTATAATGCAAAGTAAAAGTCCATGCTTTTATGTCATTTGTCAGTTGACACATTGTCAATACAAAGTCCAGGAAGAAACAGCCTGGATAATAATATGAAATGATAAGCATTGCTATTTTTTTCTCCCAAAAACTAAGGCCCAGAGTCCTCAACCCTATTAAAAGACTTGCTTTTGAGTGGTTGCCAGTCACTGTTTTTAACTGCATTAAAATTGGTGAGTGTAGCCTCCCCTTGCCATAATTCAGTATTATAATTGTAATAGATCCTCAGTGTTCATGCTTTTGCTGTTGTATAGACTGGGTGGTCAGCTCTGTTCACATCTATCATTGTGGAATGGTATACAAAATTCTGTGCTGGTCGTGATTCGATGTAAAATGCCGGTCGATCTGGGAGGCCAGCCTCAGTCATTATGAATAACAAGTGGGACATTCAAGCCTGATTTCTCTCCATGGGTTTATCACACCTTCGGTCCCTTAAAAATGCCTTGAAGGGTTGACGATTCCTGTTGAATGAAGATGTGGAGCTAGACTGTGGGGGATTAATTTATTACTGTTATACCGGGTGTTATTGAGCTCTTAAGGCTTTGTAGCGTATATTACATTCAACTTGCAACTATAAATAATACATCAAATGAAAGAGCAATGCCAACAGTTTTGATTGTATACCTGTGTGCATGCACTGTTTCCTGCGTCTTCCTTTAGAAAGTGCTAATAACAAAACTAGCAACTAGTGAACAGAAAGCTTTTAGGTTTTACAGCTTAGCAAGGACTGAATCTGTTGTTACAGTGCACCATGCATTCCTTATTAAGTTCCATTTTAATCCTCCAAGTGATAACAACATCTGTAGATGGTATCATCAGTCAGAAGACACCAGCTGTGTTTTCAAAGGGAAGAGTACAAGATGGCCAGGAGTGACTGAACAACATTCTGAATGAGTGAGGAAGTCTTTCATGCATAGCCTCAAGAAATCAGTTTGGAAGGCTAGTCGTGAATTAGCAATTATTGTGATGTCTGTGTGAAGACTTTTAAGGCAAGGCTTACAACTAGATGCTTCTCATTTGCATTTGTAACAAGCTCTAAAGCCTACAGGCCATGGTGTATGAGCCATATTTGCAAAAAAATGGTGCTGCATGATGATGAAGATTTTCTGGGTCATTTTCTCTTCATTGGTGAATCGACATTTCACCTAAGTAGAAATGTAAACACATACAATGTACGCATCTGGTGGCCAGCAAATCCCCATGATATGGCACAGTTGAAACGAGACCCCACTAACGTGAATGTTTTTTGTGCCCACATTCACCCGATCTGACGGCATGTGATTTGTAACTATGGGAGTTAAGGGATCATGTGTTTGTGCCTCTGCTACCAGCTGATGTACCCGATGTAAGAAACAGGATTGAAGATGTTGCAACAACAAGGTTTGGGAAGAATTTGCCTATCAACTCAAAATGTGCACAATGTAACAAACGAAAGGTGCTCACATTGAACACTTGTAAGAAAAACTGTTTTGAGTTGCTCTTTCTTTTGGTGTATTATTTATAACTGTAAGTTGAATATAATAAATGCTACAAAGTCTTAAAACTGCAATATTCATTTTCAAACACCTGGTATTATCATAACTTTCTTGCAGAAGTCAGAGCCATTCCATGTGGGTGGACCAACGGCAAATGTTGTCATCAGTTTTGTAATACTTTGTACCACAAGTTTATTCACAGTCTAAAACTGTCCCTCTTAGCATGGAAAATGAACTGCCTATCATTGTAATAAAGGGATATTTTTCAGTGGTACATGTCTCTTACTGCAGGGAAGAAATAGAGAGAGAAAAAAACTATTCCAATTTAACATGGAATCAAACATCTACCCCTTTACTCAGAAAGCCTACAGGTTGACCATCCAGTTACAGTGACTACAGCAAAACGTTCCCTGTTAGTGGTATAGTTAGTATATCAATAGCTAATAACATGGTTCTATTTGCAGAGAAGCATTTATGTCACCTTGGAAAAGGTCTACAATAGAGACAAGACCACTTGTGCCTAATATTTCAAGTATTAATTCCTTACTGTGTATTCTCAACGTAAGATGGAAAAAAAATGACATGTAGCATTTCATTTCTGGCAGGGCTGCACTGGTGTTGGACTGTGGCTATGATTTACTGCCACCACTTTTTGTGCTGCTAAATTTATGTGAGAGCAATTTGTCTGGACTCATGAGGTAGCATTGCCCTCTGGAAGTGATCTTCCCGTGGTTATAAAGTGACACTTTCCAATACTTTTATGCAGCTACACAGATTTGCACCAGTGGGCCAAACAGTCCCTGGTGGGGTCTCCCAGACAATAATGCCATATGATTATTTAATTTACTAAGAAAATTATCTTTTGAAACTAACTTCTACTAATAGTCTCTAAAACATTACATCAGTTCTATTTGGACTAGTTTACATTCAGTAATGAGACACCCATTACATCATTAACGAATAGACTTCATTTTTTGAAATTATATGTTCTGTTGCTTATTGTATAAGTAGATACGAGAAAAATAATTGAAGTCATATGCTGACAATGTAAATATGTGATAGAACTATTTCTGACTTGAAATTTTTTTGTTATCAAATTCTAATGGAATTTCAACAGCACAAAATGATTACCTCTAAACAAATAACTGACAGGAGGCAAATGACAAAATTTTCCTATGTAGGGAACTGTTTCTGACAGGTGTGAATTGGGAGTTAAAATATGAAACAGCACAGCATTGCTACAATGAGCATGGAATTCTTGAAGCCACGAATTCAAGACCTGTCATCTAGTGTTGCAGTCACACAGCAAACAGTGATTTGACAGTGTACAATGCCTGTAAAGCTCTTGGATAAGACAGCACCCTGTGCCTCAGTACAGTTCACAGCAGGCAAAATCCATATATTTCTAGCTTTGTAAATTATAGTACTGGATAAATAACATAAGAAACTAACTTTTCGGGTATTAGTAGTAGAAAGTATGGAGTCAGAACTGTATCTTGGTACTTAACCTAGACTGAGTTATTTTTATTTCTGTGGAAGGGAGATAATATTTAAATAAAAATGCTGTAAAGACTATATTTTTGTAAATGCATCAAAAAAATGCACTGCATTATGAGTGACAAATTTCCCATCGGGTGCCATGCTTGTATTCCTGCAATTATCATTTCTTAATTCTGTGTAATTTGAGAGAAGACTGGAAAAGAATGGTAGTATGAGAATGATGAAGCATGACAGATACAAACATCATTTTGTACAGTTTATAAGTTCATAATGCTTGCTGAGAGAGAAGACTTTTTGATTTCAGTGCTGTAAAAATGCTATTCAAAATATAGATGTATCAATTGCTGGACTACTTTAAACTTGCATGATCCTATTACTTATGATGAAACAGTTAAATGTCAGACTTTGTACCATTAGCAATGTACAGTCTTACGCATAAAACTTGGCTGCACAGAGACTGTGTCAGAGTTATTCACTTAAGGTAGCCTATAAAACCAACTGCCCCTCACAATTCAAAGTGCAGCCTGTTGCAGATTTTGGCAACACTGTCTAACCCACCAGTAATAGCAAAAACTTCCACAAACAATTCAGCAAAACAGCCTGTGGCTGCTTCGAGGCCAGAATAGTCCACACTCAAGAGTTTAATCGCCTACACCAGCCACATGCTGTACATGAAGAAGTTGACAGCAACTGGGACACCTTTCAGTCTCATTCTAAGAAAAATGACCAACAAAACTACTTTCATGGTACTTCTTCACCATACTGCACTCTGCTGATTTCACAAACAAACCAATCCAGGAGATTGTTTGTGAACTCATACCTCACACCTTAATGTTTAAATGTGTTGTACTAATGCAAATTAAATACAATTCACCATGATAACCTTGCAATAAAAGTCTGTTTTAATGAAACATGAATTATCTTTACCACAAGCAAGACTGTACCGTCATGAATGCATTATACTTATAGTAGTATGGAAATGTGGCTTTTCATAAATAAAATTGTGTGTTCACAAAAACCAAAAATTATGTCAGCAGAAGCAGAAAGAGGCATAATCAATTGTGCAGTACCATAATTTTTCACCGTTACACTGTGAGGCACTGGACGTAGCACAATGACTTTTGTTGAAGTTTCCTGAAGGTTTCCTTATTGATTTTCAGTGTGCTGCTTGTAACTCTGTAAAGTAATGGCTAAAAACCTGGCTTTCAGTGAAATTGGAACCATGAGCCAAATCAGCCTTCAATTTACAAGTGGCCACGTTACCTCAAATCAAATGAACAACTGCAGTATTCATCTCTCACTTATCATCACGGTGGTGACCAGGACAGATAAGTCGCAATTTGAAAAACTAGACTAGTTGCAGTCTGCAGATGGAACGTCTTTCCTGGACTGAAACCATAAACTGATAATCTTATTTCACACCTTAAGTGAAAATCACAGTGATTATTCAATGGATATATCATGAAAAATCAAGTGAATTTAACAGGACAGTTCTGTGCCATCCATGAAGTAACTCAGTTACAATGTTGTTAAACTCATTCCGTGTTCTTGTCAGGATTCAGTTACACTAAAAGCAGGAAGAAAATCAACCAGCGCCTTCATTGAGCAGTCTTGTAAGTGACAACAACTTGCATCTCAAAGACTCAGCTGCAGAGGGTCAGAATACCAAAATTGTTTGTCACTAAGTTTTATTCTCAGTTTGTGTAACTAAGTTTAAGGACTAGAGTACAGTTACTGTAATAATACTAATAATAATTGTAAAGATATTTATAGTAATACTCTGCTGCACCGACTGCAAACTAAATCAATAACTGCAACAATTATTTTTGTTTTTCTGTCTTAAGCATACTGAAAAGCTTAATACGGGATTCAGTTTTTTGGAGCATTCCAGTTGTTATGTTGTAAACATTATGAGTAGACAATACTTTTCTTTACCATTATAGACTTTGTAAATAATTTTCTTAAGAACACTGTCATTGGCACTATCTCTGAAATACAGGAGCACAAATGAAAAAATATCAACAAAGCCAGTAACAGCTGTTGTGTAAGAACATGTAAACAACCTAACTTTCGACACATTTTGGATTTATTAGTTATTTTTCTCTGCAGTGCTGTTAAAAGTAACAGAGATGTGGTAATCTGAAATACACAGCACCAAATTTACCACTCTGTGTTACATTGTTCCTCTAGACGCTGTGAAACTTGGCATCAGGATCACGAGCATGTCATCAGTTGTGCATGTTTGAAGGAGCTTTTCCACATGTGCAACTGGCATGATGTAATTCCCTTATAGGCCAAATACATTCTGATTTGATAAACAACATGCACAGTTCCCAGTGTGCACAGCTAGCCCCTTACCACACAGTACTGGTTTATGTCAGTGACACTAGGTGGTAGCACACTGCAGCAGACTTTCATCGCCATTTGCTTGGCATAAATCCCACTAGATGGTAGCACATTCATCATATATGCCAATTCACTCACTATATAGTAAAATTAGATCAAACATTAGTATATGTTATAGTTGTACTCATAGAAAAAAAACTTATTTTGTGGAATTTTGATTGGGATATAAGTATATTAAGTTTTGGATTTTATCACTAGAGGTGCAGAGAGCCATGAAGCATTGTCAATTGTGAGACTGTAGCATTTATTCATGCATTAATGCTTCTGACATCTGTTGATCTTATGGTATGTGTTAGGTTTACCTGTACTGCAGGCCCACGTTGTACGTATATATGAACATTCATTAAAAGCTGTCTCACTGCCTTCTCTGATATTCACTTAAATGTGGGGTTGAAGACGATGTGTATTGTAGTCAATTGACCTTTTTAGTAGAGAGTACTATTTGAATTTAATCATTTCTGCAAACGGCAGTTTGTGTTTGGAGTTGGTTGTTTGCTGTGCAGGAATCAGCTCTCTTGTGTAGCATCAACCTGAACTCTGTTGAATCTGTTTTAAGTGCTTGCAAAAAAAAAAAAAAAAAAAAAAAAAAAAAAAAAAAAAAAAAAAAAAAAAAAAAAAAAAATCATGAAAAGTTAGCTGGGAAGGAATTAGGGCCATCCAACCTGATGTCTGAGAAAGTTACAAAATCAAAAAAGTGTGACTACAAGTGAACATTAAACAAAGAAATGTATAATAAGCATAAGTTGCAGTGTGAGTGCAACATAAGAATGTCTGATTTTCAGTCCAGAAGCTAATTCATTAACTAGTGTTAGGGATCTTGTACATTTGCCCGACAAAACAAAAAAACCACAGAAACTCCCACATAACACAAAAATGTGAAACAGATAGTAGTGTAAGTTTAAACATTATTTCGTTCTTACCATAAACTGTACTTAATTGCATACAAAACAACAAAATTCCATAGTTAAGCATATTATTATTATTTCTTTCCTTTCTCAGACGTTATGTCTGGTTAAAAATGGAAAGTGACGCGGACCTCAATCAAGCGTGACTTCCTTTTAACTGTACGGTATATGTTACATTGCATTTAGGAACTTTCGGGTAATTGAACATGTATCAATAATTACAGATTTCTGTAGTTGTATATATATGTTTTGATGTAGCTGTATTGCGTTGATGTACTGGTGGATATTGTGTGGTATGACTCCTGTAGTTGATAGTATAATTGGTATAATGTCAACTTTATCCTGATGCCACATGTTCTTGACTTCCTCAGCCAGTTGGATGCATTTTTCAATTTTTCCTCCTGTTTTCTTCTGTATATTTGTTGTATTGGGTATGGATATTTCGATTAGTTGTGTTAATTTCTTCTTTTTATTGGTGAGTATGATGTCAGGTTTGTTATGTGGTGTTGTTTTATCTGTTATAATGGTTCTGTTCCAGTATAATTTGTATTCATCATTCTCCAGTACATTTTGTGGTGCATACTTGTATGTGGGAACATGCTGTTTTATTGGTTTATGTTGTATGGCAAGTTGTTGATGCATTATTTTTGCTATATTGTCATGTCTTCAGGCGTATTCTGTATTTGCTAGTATTGTACATCCGCTTGTGATGTGATCTACTGTTTCTATTTGTTGTTTGCAAAGTCTGCATTTACCTGTTGTGGTATTGGGATCTTTAATAATATGCTTGCTGTAATATCTGGTGTTTATTGTTTGATCCTGTATTGCAATCATGAATCCTTCTGTCTCACTGTATATATTGCCTTTTCTTAGCCATGTGTTGGATGCGTCTTGATCGATGTGTGGCTGTGTTAGATGATACGGGTGCTTGCCATGTAGTGTTTTCTTTTTCCAATTTACTTTCTTTGTATCTGTTGATGTTATGTGATCTAAAGGGTTGTAGAAGTGATTATGAAATTGCAATGGTGTAGCCGATATATTTATATGAGTGATTGCTTTGTGTATTTTGCTAGTTTCTGCTCGTTCTATAAAGCTTAATGTGAATCTTTCTGTTGCTGAATGTATGTGATGTATTCTATATTTGTGGCATTGTGATTGTGTAAGTGTATTGAGTGCTTCTAGTTCTGTGTTACTCCATTTCACTACTCCAAATAAATAGGTCAATCTTGGTATAGCATAAGTATTTATAGCTTTTGTCTTGTTTCTTGCTGTCAGTTCTGTTTTCAGTATTTTTGTTAGTCTTTGTCTATATTTTTCTTTTAGTTCTTCTTTAATATTTGTATTACCTATTCCTATTTTTTGCCTGTATCCTAGATATTTATAAGCATCTGTTTTTTCCATTGCTTCTATGCAGTCGCTGTGGTTATCCAATAAGTAATCTTCTTGTTTAGTGTTTTTTCCCGTGATCATGCTATTTTTCTTACATTTGTCTGTTGCGAAAGCCGTATTTATATCATTGCTGAATACTTCTGTTATCTTTAGTAATTGGTTGAGTTGTTGATTTGTTGCTGCCAGTAGTTTTAAATCATCCATGTATAGCAAATGTGTGATTTTGTGTTGGTATGTTCCAGTAATATTATATTCATAATTTGTATTATTTAGCATGCTGGATAGTGGGTTCAGAGCAAGGCAGAACCAGAAAGGACCTAATGAGTCTCCTTGGTATATTCCACGCTTAATCTGTATTTTCTGTGATGTGATATTATTTGAGTTTGTTTCGATATTAAGTGTGGTTTTCCAATTTTTCATTACTATGTTTAGGAACTGTATCAATTTAGGATCTACTTTGTATATTTCCAATATCTGTAGTAACAATGAGTGGGGTACACTATCAAAAGCTTTTTGGTAATCAATGTATGTGTAGTGTAGCAACCTTTGTTTTAACTTGATATGTCACCTCTGCATCTATTATCAGTTGCTCTTTACATCCTCGTGCTCCTTTGCAGCAGCCTTTTTGTTCTTCATTTATAATTTTGTTCTGTGTTGTATATGTCATTAATTTCTGTGTAATGACTGAAGTTAATATTTTGTATGTTGTTGGTAGGCATGTTACGGGGCGATATTTTGCTGGGTTTGCTGTGTCTGCTTGATCTTTAGGTTTCATATAAGTGATTCCTTGTGTAAGTGTATCAGGGACTGTGTACGGGTCTGCAATGTAACTGTTAAATAATTTAGTTAGATGTGAATGTGTTGAGGTGAACTTCTTTAGCCATAAATTTGCTATTTTATCTTTTCCAGGGGCTTTCCAATTGTGCGTAGTATTAATTGCTTGGGTGACTTCATGTTGCAAGATTATCACTTCAGGCATTTGTGGTATCATCTTGTATGTGTCTGTTTCTGCTTGTACCCACCGTGCATGTCTGTTATGTTGTACTGGGTTTGACCATATGTTGCTCCAGAAGTGTTCCATGTATGTTATGTTTGGTGGGTTGTCTATTTTAACGTGTGTGTTATCTATTGTCTGATAAAATTTATTTTGGTTTGTGTTGAATGTTTGGTTTTGTTCCCTTCTATTTTCACTTTTTTTGTATCTTCTAAGTTGTTTGGCAAATGCTTGTAATTTCTGCTTCTTTTCATCTAATTGCTCTATCACTTCTTGTTGTGAGATTTTACCTAACCTTTTTCGTGTTTTGTTTGATATTTCATTTCTTATAAATTGTGTTAGCTGTCCGATGTCTTTTCTCAGTTTTTCTATTCTGATCTGTAGCCTGTGTTGCCATGCTGGTTTTGTGGGTTTCTTCTGTGTGTTGGTTGGTTCTGATCTCTGCCTAGTGTGTATATTTAGCGTAGTGAGTGCTCTATATAAACCAGTAATTGTAACTCTTCCATAGTTGTATTTTCATTTATTTTGTTGTGTATGATTGTGTTGATAGTTGTTATTGTTGTTTCGACTTGTGGGTTATTTGGGGGTCTATGCTAGAATGGTCTAATGTCTGTATTTGTGTCTTTGTATTCTATATATGTCAGCTGACATTTTTCTTCTATATCTAACATGTGTGTCACTTCGTGTTCTATTTGTGCTTGTTCTGGTGGCTGTCTTAAGATTTCGTTTTGCTCTGATTGTTCAATTGATGCGTGTTGTTCTTTGTTTGTTTGCTCTGGGATGTTTGAGTCCATTACTGTATTTTCTTCTTCTTCTGATTGCACATTATTTTGTTCCAGTATTTGTTGTACTTGTTGTTTGATGTTTTCTAATTCTGACTGGGGTATCCTGTTATTTTTTATTATTACACTGATCTGATCAGCTAGTCATTGTTCTGTTAAAAATTTTAATTCTTGGTATCTGGTAATAAATGTTGTGTATACTTGTGATCTGTATCCTGTTGTGTTGGTTCCTAAGTTTGTTGCTTGGTAATAACAGAACATGAGGTGTTGGTTAACTTCCTCTGACCATCTCATCCTCTGTCTTTGTTTTCCTTCTAGAGTGGTTGCAGGAAGCATATCCTGCAAAACACCTCTATTTGGATTTAAATCATTGTGCACGTGGCTGGCAGTGTCGTTACCATTGTGGACGGGCATAGGGTTCAAGCGTCATCCCTAACCATGACAGCGCTTGTCCAAGGCTTCATTAGTTCTGTCCTGAACCAACTAATCACATTAAAAGGGGGGTTAGCCCTATTAGTGGTTTGTTCTTTTCATCGCCTTTTACGACTGGCAGAACATACCGGAGGCCTATTCTTTTCCCGGGCCTCCACGGGGTTTATTATTATTATTATTATTATTATTATTATTATTATTATTATTATTGTTTCTTCTTTCTATTCTCAGATGTTATGTCTGGTCAAAAATGGAAAGTGACGCGGACCTTGATCAAGCGTGACTTCCTTTTAACTGTATGGTATATGTTATATTGCATTTAGGAACTTTCGGGTCATTGAACATGTATCAATAATTACAGATTTTATTATTATTATTATTATTATTATTATTATTATTATTATTTACTGTGGCTGAAGTTGTATAAATATGTTGATAAGTAAACTGTTACAGAGGAGATGCCATTGATTTCACACACTCATATTTATCTGAATTTAAAAATTTGTGAACACCCAGAATTTATACATATGAGCTGCTACTGAGTCTACAGAGTGACTGTGTAAGCTATGAACATAAAGTTCCAAATCAAGAAAGTGTACTGTGCATGGAAACCATAAACCAAGACTGAAAAAGCAAGCTCAGAGAGGAGCAGAGAAAATCAAAACTACTAGCATGAAAGGAAAAGCAGTCATCACCAGAACTTGGAACAAGGAACAGAGAACGCAGACAATAGTATCTAGAATATGTCATCATTTACCGAAACTGTCATTCGGTCTATAAATCCTGAAAGAAAGACATCTGCTCATAATGATTACAATATTACTACTTCTGTGGATTGCCAATAAAAGCAAAGTGTGTTCACATTGAAGAGCTTTCCAGCTTGCAGCACTTCACAGTCAGTGTATAGTGTTTTTAAGTTTTACTCGCTAATGACTTATATGAATGATGCCTCTAGGCTACCATACTATTCGCATGAGAATTATCAAGGTGTAATGCGACAGCTGTGTTAGTAGGTGGTTCCCTGTCAGGATTCTGATAAGACCTCAATCTTCTCAGGGTGTTGCAACCCTGTCCTGTATGAGCACTTGTTTTTCCTCATCTGAACGCTGCCCAGGTTTCAATTAGGTTGAACGAATTCTGGTAGTCTGTAAATGTGATGTGATATGATGTGATGTGATGTGGGGCATTATCCTCTGTATATTTCTCTATCAGTGTGAAGACTGCTTGGATATTATCAATAGTTCTGAATCATTTTGTCAATCCCACCTGTTCGACTGACTGGTAAATGTTAAATTTCAGACTCCGATGTTTTGTAATAATTTTTACTAGCATTTGTAAAATATAGATAAAAGACTACTGGGCCTGTTTGTGCTGGCAACTTCTTTGAAGAGGAGAACGGCTTCTGCATTTTTCCGTGCTTGTGGAATCTTCCCTTCCCCGAAACATATATTTAGTAGAATTAGAAATGCTTCTTTATCTCTCCTTCAAATTTTAAGCATCTCACTCATGATGGGATCTTCTCCTAATACCTTACAATTCTTGAGTTGTTTCCATTTCATTTTCATTGATAGATTCCAGTTCTTCCAATCCCACATCCATAACAACTCTTCATAATTCAACATGCAGGCTTTGGCTTAAAAATGATTGTCTGTAGAGCTTCTGATGATAGTACGCAACAATTTTTATAATTTCATCTCTTTCAGTAAAAACTTCCCCTTGGCCATTCTGAATGTCTTTTTATTGTTTGGAATGAAGGACTCTCAATTTCATATTTATTTTGATGGTCTCCTTGATCAGCCTTGTGTTTTGCATTCACTGGTCTCTTCTGATCAGCTTCCTTACATTTTTGTTGCAGTTTCTTTATTTGGGTGTGTTTCTGCCAGTGTTTCACCTTGCTTCTTTAAGTGTTCTGTTTCGAGGCTGAATCTTGGATCTAACTGTTTTTGGAATGCACTGACCTCTTTACTGCTGTTTGAATACTGCTGGTAATTTCTGTCAAGAGTTCATTCAGCTCCATCTAACTTTTCTGTTGGTAGTTGCTTATCCATGCATTGCCTGAACTCACTTCTTCTCTCTTTCAGCTCATTTATTATAGTCTGGATTTTCCTTTCCATCATACACTTTCTCTTGGGCTGAGTGTTAATATGGATCCTGGCTCTATCTAGCCTTTGGTCATTTCGATTGTTGAAATGATTTATGACTGACACATCTGAGCATGTTCAGTTTTTCAGTGTGAGGGTGTAGTGAGTTCATTCTTAACCACGCCATCAAAGCTTCTCCAGACCCACTTTCTTTTCAGATTTATCTTATGTATTGTGCTCGCACAGTATAAATGTTCTTTGTTAAGAAAATTCATCTGACTGTGAAGTGCTGTATAGAAAATTAGCACCATGCACAGCTTTGTTCTATCTGTCTTACATATGCTGCACCTTGAAAAGCTCATCAACTCAGACACTCTGCTTTTATTGACAAAGCATCAGAAGTGGTAATATTGTAATCAAAAAGAGTACATGATTTTTGTCATTCTTCCAGTATTTATAAACTGTATGACACTTTTGCTCTGCAATGATATATTCTAGACATAATTGTCATCATTCTGTGTTCCTGATGACAACTGCTTGTGCTTTCACATAAGCAGGTGTGATTTTCTCTACTTTTTCTGAGTTCTGAGCCTGCTTTTTTGGTCATGGTGTATGGTTTTTATGCATAGTAGCATTTCCTTATTTGGAACTTTATGTTATTCAGAGCTTACAAGTCACTCTATAGATGTCTACATTTTGCCATCAACTCTGTTTTGTTATCTCTTCATTTGTGCTCCTCTGTTTTGAGGATAGTGACAATGACAGCACTCTTGAGAAAAGTGTATCCAAAGTCTATAATAATCAAACAAAGTGTTACCTGTTCATAAAGTTTACAGTATAACCACTGGAATGCTCCAAAAATGTGAATCCCATCTGGTGAATGAACTTCGCTGTTTTCAGTACACTTACGACAGAAAAACAAAAATAATTGTTGCATTTACTGAGTTAGTTTGCAGTCGATGCACCTGAGTATTACTAGAAAAACAAGGGAACATTATAGTCTTGTAGTAGCTGCACTCTAGTCCTTAAACCTAAGTGATATATAATTCTGGTATTCTGATCCTCAGCAGCCATGTCTTTAATATGCAAGTTGTTGTCACTTACAATCTCACTCAAGGGAACATTATAGTCTTGTAGTAGCTGCACTCTAGTCCTTAAACCTAGTAAAAGAAATGGGAATAAAACTAAGTGATATATAATTCTGGTATTCTGATCCTCAGCAGCCATGTCTTTAATATGCAAGTTGTTGTCACTTACAATCTCACTCAAGGAACTCATCATCGGCATTCTTCCCATTGGTAGTGTAATTGTATCTTGGCAACAATGTAGAATAAGTTTGACACGGAACAAGTTACTTTCTGGATGGCACAGAATTATCCTGTTAAATTCGCTTGATGTTTTGTGATATTCCCATTGAATAATCACTGTAATTTTCACATAAGGTGTGACATAAGATCATCAGTTTATGGTTTTGAGTCCAGGACAGTCATTCCATCTGCAGATTCTGACTAATCTCATCTTTGAAGTTGTGATTTATCTGTACTAGCAACCATTGGGATAATAAGTAAGAGACAAATACTGCAGCTCTTCACTAGATTTGAGGTAATGTGGTCACTTGTAAAGTGGAGGCTGCTTTGGATCATGGCCCCAGTCTCACTGAAGGCCAGGTTTTTAGTTATCATGTTAAAGAGCTAGAAGCGGCACACTGAAAATCAATACGGAAATCTTCAGAAAACTTCACCAAAAGTCATTGTGCTACATCCAGTACCTCATAGTGTAATAGCGAAAAATTATGATACTGCACACTTGATAATGCCTCTTTCTGCTTCTATTGACATAATTTTTGGTTTTTGTGAACATACAATTTTATTTATGAAAAGCCACATTTCCGTTCTAATTAAGTATGACACAGGATACCAAGTAAACACAGACTGTTTCAAAGTTCAAAATGAGTAATACCTTAGTTAATTCGTATCAATATAGTCTCGCGTGTGGTACAGATAATTCATGTTTCATTGAAATAGACTTTTGTCGTTAAGGTTGTTGTGGTAAATTGTAATTCATTTGCAGTAGTAAAATGTATTTTATGGCCTTTTAATTCATTTATTGCACACAACAGTAAACATAAGAGAGAAATTAATCATCAACAATATAGCGTCTATTCTGACCTTGAAGCAGCCATAAGCCATTTTGTGGAATTGTTTGTAGAAGTTTTTGCTATTATTAATGGGTTAGGAAGTGAAATGAAGGTCCACCAGATTGATAGTTTTGCCAGATAGCTGAAATACAGTTTAAAAACTAGAGGGAGGAGGGTACCCACTCCTGAATCTGTGTCTACACTGTGCAACATTTACCACTAGCTGATAACGCACAATAACAACTCAAGAAGAAAGCAACACTTCCTCCAGACAATTCCACATCCTACAGTGTTGCCAGATCATGCATATGTCTGGACTTACAATTAGCCTTGAAGTTATTCACTGTAGTAGACCTGCTAAGTGTCATTAGACCATGGCACGAGACTTGGCCGTTCGGGCAGGTGCCATAAGACAGCTCTGATATATTCAAGCTACTAAATGACGTTAACTATTTAGCGTTAAATCTTCTATATTTTATACACAAAGTTTTCTTGTACTGCTTCAATTACAACTCGTAGCTCCAAACAGATCAGAACATGTCTTGTCCACTTGTTTGACATTTCAGAACAGATTGCTTGAATGGCAGTTCTTGTTTATGACCTTCAGTTGTTCAGGCATTGACATCATCATCTGTGGTGTTCACTCCATAACTTATAGGGCAGTGCCAAGTTGTGACATCAAAGCATACACAGGCCACCACAGCAGGTGGAGAGGCACACACTCTGTCATGCCTTGTCGATGTTCTGAGCTGACGTCTTTTACACCAGATCTGCAGATAAGACAAACTAAAGAGTGCCCAGCGGGATAACAACTATGTTTCCCTTTTCCACAGACATCTTTCATCAGCCTAATGCAGATACTGAGACAAAAGGTGTTGTGTAACTTACTTGACTAATTGCAACACCGCATAACACTGAAAATTATTCTCTAAATAACAATAGTTTTTACTTTCATTTGATCATCATCATCATCATATTCTGTATTTAACAATGCAACACTCGTTACATTCCATCCAGGATTTTCCACTGTCTGATTTTCATCTGCATTTAAGGTCCTTTAAGACCATACTCATTTTTATTTCTCTAAACAAACAAAAACATACATAAACATATTTCTTTTCTTTCAGTCTTTGTAATTAATGAATATTAGGTTTACCAGGATAAGTTTGATGGTTACTGTCCATAGGAGAGCTTCTGTGAAGTTTGGAAGGCAGGAGATGAGGTACTGGTACTGTAGACTTAAAGCTCTGAGTCATGCTTGGGTAGCTCAGTTGGTAGAGCACTGGTCCATGAAAGGCAAAGGTCCCAGTTTTAATCTGCCAGGAAAGTTTCATCAACCACAGTCTCTCTACTTTTATCTGTACACATCAGGTGGCTGTAAGTAAAATGCAGCTGGTCACGGAGATCCAGTGTGGGCTGAACTATCGTATTGCAGCGGAACTTGTTAGATATGTTAATGTCTATTCACACAGGAAAAAAATTCATTCCAATTTTGACTACCATATGAAAATCTGCCACTGTGAAATCAAGAAAGGTATATAGAAATGTTTCCATATGTAATGGATAGGACCAGGACGTGGGCAGAAAAAGTCCAACTAGTGAGAAAGGCATAATGTAGATTTTATTATTAACTGCCGCTTACACAATTTGTTCAGTACGAGCACTGGAGACAATGATGAAATGCTGTGTCCATAAAATGGCGTGATCAACAGTTGCTCGCAGAACTTCCAGTGCAATTGAGCAATGTGTTCCTGTATACTGGGGTTAAGTTCAGCTAGAGACTGAGCATGTCCCTGGTAATTGCATTCTTTTAGACATCTCCAGAACCAAAACTCATAGATCAGGTGATGTTGCAGGCCGTGCACCTGGAAAACTTCTGGAGGTAACACCTTCATGGAAGGTTGCATTAAGCAGATCTTGCACTGGGTGAGTGACATAAGGTGTTTCCCCATCTTTCATGAGAACAAAAGTTCCCATACAGTTGCACTGTTCCAAAGTGGGAATCACATATTGTACAAGATCTTGATAATGTGAGATGTCACAGTACATCTGATAGACCCTCTGGGTGTATTCTTTTCAAAGAAGAGTGGACTAAAAATAAAGGTACATGTCAATCCACACCACACAGTCACATATGGCAATTGCAATGGCTCTTTGAGCACAATGTGTGGTTTAACAGTACCCCAAATTTGGCAGTTCTATGTATTCACTGCACCCTGCAGTGTAAAATGAGTCTCGTCACTCCTCAGAATATTGCTCAGCCACATATCATCAGCATTGATCAGTGCCAGAAGCCAAAGAGAAAATTCAAAACATGCATTGCTGCAGCTCATAAGATTACAGTTGCTGCACTGTGGATCTTGTATGGGTACTAGCGTAAAATAGACAGCAAAACTTTCCATACTGTTGACCATGGGATAGACAATTCACATGACACAGCACAAGCACTAGCACTACTCAGGGTATGAGTTGCACGGTCAGTTATAGCAACAGTAATCTCATCAGTGACTTCCACCAGGATTGGGTGCCTTCCTCTTCCGGGTGCCACACCAAACTCACCCATGCTTTCAAATTTCATTATCATCTTCTTTAAACCATTTAATGACATTGGGCACCTCCTCAGACCCTTTAGTCAGCAATATTCCCTCAATGCAGCACTGTAATTGCTGCCATTTACATTAAATAGTTTTACTAGTGACTCATGGTCTCGCTTCTTGGTAGCCATACTGTTCACTCATGGTATGGCTTGTCAAATGACAGTGTGGATGACACACACCATACACCATATTTGCACATGGTGACCAAAATCGGAACCTATTTTTTTCCAACATAAATCGATACCACGTTATCACATTAGCATATCTACCAAGTTTCACAGCCATATGATAAAGCCCACACTGAACCTCCACAAGTAGCTGCACTTTCATTACAAGGGCCATCTAGAGGACAACAGATGATTTGAAACAAAAAAGTAATAATATGGAAAAAAGAAACAAATTTTGTTATATACGCTTTAAAGGTACACTCTTAAGCTATTTTTCTACATAACTGCTATTCAAATTAAGGCACTTATCATACCATGACACAAGTTTTTATATACTGTCTCTGTAGAAATCTGCCGCCTGTAATTGCAACCATTGGTTTGTACCGGCATTCAGTTCAGTGTCAGTATCGAAATGTTGTGTAATGGGTCATGTCTTCATAGCTGGGAAGAGATGATAGTTGCATGGCACCAAATTCAGGCTGTATAGTGAATGATCAAACATCTCCCATCCAAAACCCCACAGGAACTCTCAGAAACGATTGGCTGTGTGTGGATGTGCAGTGTGAAAAAACAAAACTTCTATGCTAAGTTTTCCCCGTTGCCCGGTTTGTATTGCCCACCTTAACTTTGTCAGTGTTTGACAATACACTTCTGAGATAACTTTTCAAGGAAATCAATGAGAATCACTTCCTCTGAGTCCCAAAACACAGTAGCCATGATCTTTCTTGCTGACAGCATTTGTAAAAATTTCCCTCATTTCTTGGAAGAATTTGTGTCCCCATTCCACCAACTACCTTTTTGTCTCACAACTTACTTCCTTCACACAAGTCTTGTCCCCTGTTATAATACATTCAATAACTTTGTTACCATTTATTCGAGGAAAGTCAATGCTGCAGCCAGTCTGTTTTTTTGTGGTCTTCAATTAGAATTTTGGAAACCCACCTAGCACAAAATTTGTGGTAAAGGAGCTTCTCCATCACAATTTCACACAGGAAACTTGGAGAAAATGTTGTGAAAGTTCTGTAATTGTTAAACAACAATTTTCATTAATTTTATTGATGATTTTCATCACCAGTCCGTCAGTCACAGGGCTAGGCCTACCACTGTGGTCCTCATTGTGAACATTGGTAGGACCATTTTTAAAATGAGTGCACCATTGCCATTCTTTTCCGTGCATGTCACAAAAGTTGCTACATTTCTTTTGCAACCAAAAACCTAATCGCAGAATGCACCTCCCAAGAGGCAGGATTTTCTATTGTGGTGCATATTTTAACACTTCACAGAATGCAAAGTAGCAGAGACACAGACCACACACTACCGCTGCTGGATGCGTTATGAGTCTAGGAAAGTTATGGCTTTGAGATGGTGGCTGTAGCACTGCATACTGTTGCGATAGACCAAAACATCCATTACTTTCTAGATAGTCCTCGTATAAACACACAGTATTACGAAAATCCCCATCACATTTACTATTCCTTTCATTTGCAGCATATGTCTTGACTCACCATTTATTACATCCCCTTTTTATTCAGAATTTATGAGAGTTCAGCTCTTCCTTTTGCGTTTTCACTTTGGAAAAAAGATCTATCATGTCATTCAGCTTGCTTAGTTGAAAGGTAGAAGGCCTCTTTAATAGCCTACTTTCAAACTCAACTCACTTCATTCAAAATATGGGTGTATGTCTATTCAACCATACAGTTTTGCATTGGATACTATAATCTTGTAAATGAATTTCCCATTTTGCAATTTATTGCTCAATTTGTATCTGATTCCCTTTGCATTATCATCCCATTATTTTGTACTTATATTGTTCCCTTTCCATTTTTAAGAACACAAGAGAATTTTGTGCTGTTATATCAAGTTATATTATTATTACGGTATTCTTACTTAGAGGTAACTGCATTTACTTTGTTTTCAATTAATTGAATTAATGGGGCACAGTAACTTAAGTTTCGCAAATTTAATGGGGGGGGGGGGGGGGGGCGGCGGCGATTGAGGTCATTCTCTCTGTGGAGGCCAAGGATTAGATTATCCCTTCTCTAGGCTCACCTGTCCTGCCCCCTCCTATACCTACATAAAATTGAGATGTCCATCTTATGTCTTTACCAATATGCTCAACCTCTGACCCTTATCTTTCTCCGTAGCCTATCAACTCTACACGGTCATTTCATTCAAATCATTGTTTCCCAACACCTTCTTTTGTACATTTTTCATCCGCTTCTGGCAATGCCCATAACTTAAATACATTCTATTAAATCATCTAATAATAAGCTTTCTTTCATGTTCTTCTTCCTACATTCATTCTACCACTTGTACTAGCATTGAGAAGTCTTCACCTTCCAACAGATATAGGTTGTCTTATTTAATCTTTCCAACATTTGTATGGACTTGTCATCTACTTAATAGATCATCAATCCTTCAATTTATGTCTCTCAACATAATATATTAGTAAACATAACCTTTTTATTTCATTTACTCAAATCACTTATTCATTAGTGTTCTCTCATAAGATATAATTCGAATCTTTCGTATTAGTTTGGGCATCCGCTGTTAAACAATTAATTAGTGGGCTTTATCCAGAGAACCATGGTCTTTGGTACAGTGGCAAAATAATTGACTTGTCAAACTATTTCATTTTCGCTTGCTTGTTAGCATGTCATCATCCTCTTATGGACTGGTTTTCTTTCCTGTCCACATGACGTTGCCAATATTCCATGAACCACAAACATAATGTCCGACTCCCTTAACAGCGTACGTCTTTGGTCATTGCGCATGTGCTACCTCTACCTGCTTTTTTATGCTGGTAGACTGTAAATACCGCTTTGTGGTCTGCAGAAGAAAAGGGTTTCAGCTAAAGAAATGTACCAATGTGGCTAAAGAGGGAAGATAGAATAGGTACTCCTGTTGGAAAAGTAAGTACAGAAATTGAAGAACAGGTTTGTTAGGATCAAAGAAAGAATGATGATAGAGCCCCAAACAGAGAATCCCACATCCCTACCACCCCAGGATCCCCTCCCTGACGAGTTCTTCACTAAGATGCTGTAAGATGAAGAATGTTCAGCATACCCTACAGAAAGGACCTGTCTTGGCTTCACCTGTACAGGCCCTGAAAGTTGATCCTAACATACTTCCAAGATTAGCATGAAGGTAGGAAATAGAGTTGTTATCATTATACGTATCTCCATCTATTGTCATATCTCCACACAGCTTCTACTGACTGGTAGGTAACCTCCCACATAAACAGTCTTACAAACCCAACCATAATAGTACATTACATTTTTATTGGTCCTTTTGATCATTTGTTGTACAAGGTATACAATATGATATTGGAAAAGTCATTGAGATTTACAATACATGTTTTTAAATCATACGAGAATATTTACATTGATTTAGGCTTAATATTATCACAACTGAAGGTTCAGCTTCCATACATTATATTTAAACCAAGTATTCAATTTTTTTAGTATTTGGCAATACATTTTTATGTTTCAAGATATCCATCTACACTATAACAACATTTTTGCTATAAATATTTATGGACAGCAGTTTTAAATTTTGAAGTGTCTTTTATTGTTTTAATGTTTGTAGGTAGCTTATTGTATACTCTGTTTCATGTTTCCAGTGGTCCATTCTGTTTTAGTGTTGTGTGTGCATGTTGAACATGTACGTCCTGCTTTCTCCTTGTGTTATACAGGCGGATACTCCGGTTAGTTGACACGAGATTGTTACTATTTTCTAAGATTTTCCTTACAAATATGATTACTTGTAAAATGTACAAACATGGTGTTGTTGTTGTTGTTGTTGTTGTTGTTGTTGTGGTCTTCAGTCCTGAGACTGGTTTGATGCAGCTCTCCATGCTACCCTATCCTGTGCAATCGTCTTCATCTCCCAGTACTTACTGCAAACTACATCCTTCTGAATCTGCTAAGTGTATTCATCTCTTGATCTCCCTCTACAATTTTTACCCTCCACACTGCCCTCCAATGCTAAATTTGTGATCCCTTGATGCCTCAGAACATGTCCTACCAACCGGTCCGTTCTTCTTGTAAATTTGTGCCACAAACTCCTATTCTCCCCAATTCTATTCAATACCTCCTCTTTAGTTATGTGATCTACCCATCTAATCTTCAGCATTCTTCTGTAGCACCACATTTCGAAAGCTTCTATTCTCTTCTTGTCCAAACTATTTATCGTCCAAGTTTCACTTCCATACATGGCTACACTTTGTACAAATACTTTCAGAAACGACTTTCTGACACTTAAATCTATACTCGATGTTAACAAATTTCTCTTCTTCAGAAATGCTTTCCTTGCCATTGCCAGTCTACATTTTATATCCTCTCTACTTTGACCATCATCAGTTATTTTGCTCCCCAAATAGCAAAACTCCTTTACTACTTTAGGCCTCTCATTTCCTAATCTAATTCCTCAGCATCACCTGACTTAATTCGACTACATTCCACTATCCTCGTTTTGCTTTTGTTGATATTCATCTTATACCCTCCTTTCAAGACACTGTCCATTCCGTTCAACTGCTCTTCCAAGTCCTTTGCTGTCTCTCGACAGAATTACAATGTCATCGGCGAACTTCAAAGTTTTTATTTCTTCTCCATGGATTTTAATACCTACTCCGAATTTTTCTTTTGTTTCCTTTACTGCTTGCTCAATATACATATTGAATAACATTGGGGAGAGGCGACAACCCTGTCTCACTCCCTTCCCAACCACTGCTTCCCTTTGATACCCCTCGACTCAGAACTGCCATCTGGTTTCTGTACAAATTGTAAATAGCCTTTTGCTCCCCGTATTTTACCCCGGCCACCTTTACAATTTGAAAGACAGTATTCCAGTCAATATTGTCAAAAGTTTTCTCTAAGTCTACAAATGCTAGAAACATACGTTTGCCTTTCCTTAATCTTTCTTCTAAGATAAGTCGTTGAGTCAGTATTGCCTCACGTGTGCCAATTTTTCTATGGAATCCAAACTGATCTTCCCCGAGGTTGGTTTCTACCAGTTTTTCCATTCGTCTGTAAAGAATTCGTGTTAGTATTTTGCAGCTGTGACTTATTAAACTGATAGTTCGGTAATTTTCACGTCTGTCAACACCTGCTTTCTTTGGGATTGGAATTATTATATTCTTCTTGAGGTCTGAGGGTATTTCGCCTGTCTCATACATCTTGCTCACCAGATGGTAGAGTTTTGTCAGGAATGGCTCTCCCAAGGCCGTCAGTAGTTCTAATGGAATGTTGTCTACTCCCAGGGCCTTGTTTCGACTCAGGTCTTTCAGTGCTCTATCAAACTCTTCACACAGTATTGTATCTCCCATTTCATCTTCATCTACATCTTCTTCCGTTTCCATAATATTGTCCTCAAGTATATCGCCCTTGTATAGACCCTCTATATACTCCTTCCACCTTTCTGCTTTCCCTTCTTTGCTTAGAACTAGGTTTCCATCTGAGCTCTTGATGTTCATACAAGTGGTTCTCTTTTCTCCAATGGTCTCTTTAATTTTCCTGTAGGCAGTATCTATCTTACCCCTAGTGAGATGCACCTCTACATCCTTACATTTGTCCTCTAGCCCTGCCTGCTTACCCATTTTGCACTTCCTGTTGGTCTCATTTTTGAGACGTTTGTATTCCTTTCTGCCTGCTTCATTTACTGCATTTTTGTATTTTCTCCTTTCATCAATTAAAATTAATATCTCTTCTGTTACCCAAGGATTTCTATTAGCCCTCATCTTTTTACCTACTTGATCCTCTGCTACCTTCACTATTTCATCTCTCAAAGTTACCCATTCTTCTTCTACTGTATTTCTTTCCCCCATTCTTGTTAATCGTTCCCTAATGCTCTCCCTGAAGCTCTCTACAACCTCTGGTTCTTTCAGTTTCTCCAGGTCCCATCTCCACAAATTCCCACCTTTTTGCAGTTTTAATCTACTGTTCATAACCAATACATTGAGGCCAGAGTCCACATCTGCCCCTGGAAATGTCTTACAATTTAAAACCTGGTTCCTGAATCTCTGTTTTACCATTATATAATCTATCTGAGACCTTCCAATATCTCCACGCTTCTTCCATGTATACAACCTTCTTTTATGATTCTTGAAGAAAGTGTCAGCTATGATTAAGTTATGCTCTGTGCAAAATTCTACCAGATGGCTTCCTCTTTCATTTCTTACCCCCAATCCATGTTCACCTACTATGTTTCCTTCTCTCCCTTTTCCTACTCTTGAATTCTAGTCACCCATGACTATTAAATTTTCGTCTCCCTTCACTACGTCAATCTCATCATACATTTCATCAATTTCTTCATCGTCTGCAGAGCTAGTTGGCATATAAACTTGTACTACTGTAGTTGGTGTGGGCTTCGTGTCTATCTTGGTCAAAATAATGCGTTCACTATGCTGTTTGTAGTAGCTTACCCGCATTCCTATTTTCCTATTCATTATTAAACCTACTCCTGCATTACCCCTATTTGATTTTGTATTTATAACCCTGTATTCACCTGACCAAAAGTCTTGTTCCTCCTGCCACCAAAATTCACTAATTCCCACTATATCTAACTTTAAGCTAACCATTTCCGTTTTTAAATTTTCTAACCTACCTGCCCGATTAAGGGATCTGACATTCCACGCTCCGATCCGTAGAATGCCAGTTTCTCCTGATAACGACGTCCTCCTGAGTGGTCCCCGCCCGGAGATCCAAATGGGGGACTATTTACCTCCAGAATATTTTACCCAAGAGGACGCCATCATCATTTAATCATACAGTAAAGCTGCATGCCCTCGGGAAAAATTACGGCTGTAGTTGCCCCTTGCTTTCAGCCGTTCGCAGTACCACAACAGCAAGGCCGTTTTGGTTAGTGTTACAGGGCCAGATCAGTCAATCATCCAGACTGTTGCCCCTCTTCAGGAACCACATGTTTTTCTGGCCTCTCAATAGATACCCCTCCGTTGTGGTTGCACATACGGTACGCCCATCTGTATCGCTGAGGCACACAAGCCTCCCCACCAACGGCAAGGTCCATGGTTCATGGGGGGGACAAACATGGTAGTGGAAGGATATGTAGTTTCTTGAATAAGGGCTTGCATGAGCTTCTTGATGCAGCATTTTCTATGGCTCTTACAATTCTCTTTTGGCATATAAAACAACTTTTGCTAGCAGATGAGTTTCCCCAAAAGATTATGCTGTATCACAGTAAGGATTCTGCCTGGGCGAAGTATACATCTTTTAGTGTCTCTTTTGATGTGCAATCAGAAAGAATTTTGATATTATAGCAAATGGTATTTAATTTATTTGTAATGTATTTTGTATGTTGGACCCATTTTAGACCTTCTTGGATCCATATCCCAAGAAATTTTGTAGAGCTTACATTTTCGAGTGTTCCAGTAAATAACTGTATGTCTGGTATTGCTAGTGGACATTTATTTTTCACTGTTTGTGTATGCATTGTAACTGTTTTTTCTGTGTTTATTACTAAGTTGTTTCCAGAAAACCAGTCTGTAATGTGTGGTACAATTTTTAATCCCCTTTAGTGATTATTCTTTGGTCCTTCCTTTTATTATCACATTTGTGTCATCCACAAATTTTGTGCAATTATGGCATGGGCTAGCCGGTTGCCAGTCAATTACAAAGAGTAGAAACAGAACTGGTCCTAAAATGGGGCCTCGTGATACTCCATACTTGATGCTCTGCTTTTCTGAGCAGTAGGAGTTTATCTTGTTCCCTTCTTGGATAGTAAGCTCAACTAATTGCTCTCTGTTTTGGAGATATGATTTTATTCATTCATAGGCCGGGCCCTAAAGCCTACAGATTCAAGTTTCTGAAGCAAGACGTTGTGACTGATGACATCGAATGCTTTAGAGAGGTCTAGAAATATGGCTGAGATATGTTCTTTATTGTCTATTGCATTTAAGGCTACATTTAGGAATGCAAAGATAGCTGTCTCAGTAGATTTAGATTTACGGAATCCATGTTGAGTATTTGAGAAATAATTATTTTTTTCAATTACTTTGGAAAATAATAGTGAGATTGGCGTAGTTTGAACAGGGGTTTTACTTTTGTTATCTTCAATTTTTCTGGGAACACCCCTTCTGATAGAGACATGTCACCAGTTGGAGCTCTGTGTAACAGCTAGTTTAATGTCTACTATCTCAACTCCTTATAGCTTTACATCTTTTTCCTTCACTATTTCAACAGAAAATTTTATATTTACAAAGTCTACATTATTTCTGTTGTATCTGTAATTAGAGAAACAACAAATAACGATTGGCGTGAGTTCTAAATTCTGTTTATTGCCAACAGTTCCACAATACTAACACAACTTGGTGCTTGATCAAGAGCAGCGACTAGGCTGCAGAATCCAAGTTCGGTATGGTAAACAGTCATAGCACAGTGTAGCGTCGTTCCTGGGTGCGACGTCAATGTAGCAAGTTGGTAGCCCAACACGAGACTGCCATGCGTGGCGGCGTATGCGGCTATATAGGGTGAATGGCGGAGGAATATGCCCGCCGTAACTGAGTCCGCTTGTCGTGTCCTGGTGTGACTGGCAGTGCGGCCTCACGTAACTATCTCTCGGGAGGACGCCGGCTGAGGTTGCCATGACAGTCCAGAGGCACTCAGTGTGTGAGGCCCGCACCTGCACTGTACAGCTGTGCAGAGCTGCGCGTAAGCAGGGCGTGCCGGCCGTTGGCTGTATGACGTAAAGACTGCGGCCACGCAGCTGCAGGCGCCATGGTGTGGGCATTGACTATACAACAATTTCTTATGAGTATACAACTGCCACCATGTTTAAGAATTTTTCTACAGAAATAACCACCTCGCACAAAGTTAGGTAGGTACACAACATTTAACTTGTCCTCATCAACCCAATGTTCTGCGAGACACAATAATGAGGTACTTCTTAATTTGGTTTCTAATAGGATTTGGATTTCACTTGTTTTACTAGTTAGTGATTGCACATTTTGGTGAAAAAGAACCAATTCATATCTTTGTGTTTTACCTGTGAGTTTGTATTTTGTGTCCCCACAGAAAATCCTGGCTGTGAGGCGGAGGTCTGGATTTCATCTGATACATCACTTCTGGTATTGTGTAAATTTTCTTTCCAGGGAGATGTTTTACAATGGGAATTTAACATTTCTCTGGAATATATTTGCACGCATGTATTTTCACTCCTATTACTGCTTACAAAATTAAACAAAATTGTGATGCAATTAATATCAAAGATATAGCAGTTTCCTGCGACAGTTTCTGGATGAAGAGGGAGCACACTTCACTGCGTGGAGCTTCAACAGTCATTAGTGCTGATATTGGAAAAGTAGTAGACTTACAGGTGGTGTCTAAATATTGTTCTGCATGTCCCTTGCACAACGAATAAAATAATGTGGGTAAAGAAACAGAATGGCAAGAAAAAAGCTGTTTGTATTTAGGAAATGGAGACTCAAGTGCTTTCAAGAATTTAGTTGAGAGTCAGCCCTACGGAAAAGACTGCACTATTGAAAAACTAGAGTGGTTAGGCCATATTCGGAATAGGTAGACAATAAAGGCAACCTACTAAAGGATGGAAAGCCACTGGGTGGTAAAAACAGACTAACAAAGAAGAGAATTGACAGCCTGAAAGTCTATTACAGCTTTGGATAGTATGAGGAATGCAGTATGGGCCATTTGGTTTCATTACTTGTTGACAGACACAACACCTCAACATGGTCTATGTTCTAATCAATGGTGCAAATGTCTGAAAAGCAAGGAAAGTGGGGAAGCTTACAGTCATAAAAATTCATAAAAATAACCTTCCTGATGAGGTTGAAATAGCCATAAAACTAACTTTTCGAGCACTGGCTTCACGAGAACTGTTAGAAAAATGTATGCGGGCAAAAACACAGGACCCAAATGAATGTTTCAATACTCTTATTTCGAACAGATGTCCAAAGACTGTGTTTGTTTCCAATTTGTTGTGAAAATTTCTACTTCGGAAGCTGCAGCAGTGTTTTAACGATGGGAATGTGGCAAGATTTCATATCCTTGGCATGTTGGGCTTTAAACCTGGAGTCTTCACTGAGCAGATAACTGCAGATCATCGATGAGCAATGAACCACAAAGGCGGAGACTTCAGTACAAAATATAGAAAAAAATACTAGAGAAAGGAGCAGAGGAGGTAAAAAAGCAGCAGAGGATGATGATGATGAACTGGAATGTGGATATGCTCAGTATTAGCTAAGGTATTGTTAAACATTTTTTTAAACATTCCACCCAAGCTTTCAAATGATGTATCTGCAATTTAACTTTTCTCCTTTCAGGAACACACACACATCAGAAACTATTGGACGGATTTTGATGAAATTTGGCGCACCTATTCTTTTGCATGGACGCAGTATTTAAGTGGAACAAAATTTTAATCTACACATTGTAAACAGTTTTGTGGTTGGTAATATATGGAAAATTTGTCCATAAAAAATGTTCAAATCCAAAATATCATGGAAAATAATAGAATTAATTTACTGAAAAGTTACTGCACTTAATTGTACATTCATTAGTGTAGATTACTTTACCATAGAAAAAATTTGTTCAGTTTGCCCAGAAATAATGAAAAGGTGTATCTTAAAATAACAATGTAACAAAAAATTTAAAATTCTCTCACAGCATTAAAATTTTATTAACAAGTCTGTACAAATTATTTAAAATATATTGGATCCCTATACATAAGCATGCAAAATTTCAGTGAGATTGAACAAAAAATGACAGAGAGATGGATTTACAATGATATCAGTGCAAGACTGCCACTGTCTCCCCTTAACCTGTCAGCTAACCCTTGACAACTGAAGGTGCTACTCGCTTTGGTCATCATGTAGTTTAAGACCTCTCCTTTATCTTCAACAAATCATTCAATAAATAGGTAAACAGCTTTAAAATAAACTTTAGGCCTTTCTTCAATTTGACAGCTGTTTAAGTTTGGTCCTAGACTCTGTTACTGAGCCATTTATTATGTTTTACACAAGACTTTCTGCTGTGGCAGACAAAAACAACTGAACACATAATAACATTCCTTACGTTACATAAATACCTATTTTTTAACTTTATCCCTTTCATTTACCAATAACCTTTGTAATAATTGAAAGTTCTTCGAGCTCTGTCACTACGAGGCTAATCGCACAGTGAAACACAAGTAGTGACATAGTGTCATAGAAGTTACCACTACTAGTGCTGACCTTCAGTATACTCTAATCCCTTGAATGCACTGCTTCTGTATTATGATCATACCACATTTATCATGCTGCTCTGTTTTATGAAGATGTCTTTTAACAGTATCAGTAGAAGTAAGCTCTAACAAACATTTGAAATACAGGCAGTGATCTGAGAATGAATGTTAATGTTTAAAACCAATCACCACCCAGAAATTGGATGCTACTATGACAGAAACTTGAAAAAAAATAATCAAATTTGAGTTGCTGGTCCTATTACCGATAAAATGTTGGAATTACATAAATACACCCAGCTATGTTTGGCATTTAAACATATTTACATACAAACTTTTTTTCCCTGATGGACTGCAGCTTTACTGTATGGCTTAATGCCTATGGCATCCACTTCAGTAAAATATTCTGAAGGTAAAATGGTCCCCCAATTGGATCTCTCTATATTAGGTGCAACAAGCAGACCAACACTTATCGACAGGATGACCAATTCGCTTATAATGCCTACAATTTGTCTCCTTTGTAAATACTTGGTGGAAACATTACTATGCGAAGACAATGAAACAGCTTCTTCCCTTAGCAGTGCAAGGCAAACCATCTTGTGTAGAGATGAGAGTGCCACCTTTATTCCCCCTCTCCCATTTGCAGTATTATCCCCCTAATAAATACATCTGTTGCCCATGCATCAAGTAGGACATCATTTCTTGCTTTCTCAATTCCAGGAATATATTTGCGACATGCAAAAATGCATATAGGGTCAACAACAGCTTGAAAATTGTCTCCTGTCAAAGGATGGACAACTTGCCCTTTTTTTGGAGTACAGGGGTGCTGACCCCTTTGCTAACACCTCAAACATGTTAGCATTCTTCAAATGTCCACAAACGCAACATATGTTTGTACATATCCTCCCAACTTCAAATGTGCCTTCTTCATCCAAAACCCATCAGGCCACAAATGGATCCAGCTGATGTCATGCACATTTTGCAGAAATGTTGCCACATTTTCAGAAGCTCTTCCCAATAAGAAAAGAATGAAAGTAATGGTAAGTAAACAATTTACTACAATGGACTGCACCACACCAGGAGGACTGTCAACATGATTTGCATAACTGTCCAGTGATCTGCTTTTCAAACAGATGGTGATATGCTGCCTTCTGCAGCTCAAAATTTCTAACACAACGGGGCCATGATATACTCTTATAGTGCTTTGGTTGGATCATTACTCATAGAGGGCCGCATTTCTTCTGCATCCTGGACCACCTTGACTGATGGCTTGGCAGCTGAAACGTCTTACTTTGGTGACACTTACTTTCATTGTGTAGAGATAAAGACACTATGATTCCGAAAAAGAACCCTAGATCCTCATGACTAGCAATGAGCACTCAACAGAATGCTATGGTGCAATGAAGGTGCCTCAGCAATGACAGTGTGCCAAGCAGTGGGGGATGGACTAGCTGGCCACAGGCTGCAGGCACCTAGCACACACCAGGTCAGCCACTTATTGATAGGTGGCAGCAATGGAATATGCCCACTAGGCAGATGCCCCAGCCCTCAGCAAAAACTGACGTAAAGCAGCTCACTGTAGCACAATGGTCCTGCCTACTCTGCTCTCAGCTAATGGTCATGTTCAGTTCATGGCAGTTTGCAATGAAAATAGGCTTCACTCATGGACAAAAAGGTGGGCTATCCTACTTCTGACACCAGTTTGTGTCTGTGTCAGTGTCAGTGGGATTCTTGGGATTTGTGGGCATCCAGAGAAAGCACCAAGAAAAACAAAATGTTTAAGGTTTAAAATTGCCCTACATTCTCCAATTCGGAGTACAGTTGAGTGTGCCTTGGAGTTGGTGAATAAACTAATACCCAGTCAGTGGGCTCACAGGAGTCAGCCATGGAACAGAGCAGGAAACCAGAGAAGAAGAAGAAGAAGAGGAGGGGGAGAGAGGGGGGGGCACATCATACTATGCTGAGAGCTGAGACCAGAGAGAATAAATGCCTCTTGACCGACACACTAATCACATCTGAAGCCACCACCTAATACCTCCCCCACTCATCTCATCGATTGCTCAGACGCCATAAGGGAAAGCTTTGTCAGCATCGTTAACCCGAAGAAACTGCTGTTATGCTGAGGATGTGGTTGGATCCGGCATGTAGGCCACTAGAGGAAGTACCGAAGTACAGACTGAAATTAGGTGTGATGAAAAATTCTAAAATTAACAATAAAATTGTCCTGATACCCCCTAGACTGGTGGTGGCTTTTACAACAATATTTTGGAAAGAAGTTATAAGCTGAACACTACAGAAGTTAAACACTGATAAAGGAATGTATTTGAATTACATCCACCAATCCTGAGGGAACTAGAAAAGGAAATGACACACTAAAAGTAGTAGACGGTTCTCGCTATTTGGGAAGCAAAATAACTGATGAATATAGTATGCAGACTGGTTGCAGCAAGAAAAGCATTTCTGAAAAGAGAGTCATGTTAACACACAATATAAATTTAAGTGCTAGGATGTCTTTTCTGGTTGTATTTGTCTGGAGTGTGGCCTTACATGGAAGTGATACATGGACGATAAGCAGTTTAGACTAGGAGAGAATGGAAGCTATTGAAATGTGCTCTAGAAGATTACTGCAGAAGAAGCCTTTTGTCAATAGGTATTGTATACATAGCATAATGTATATTATGCGGACCAGGTGCTGTACTCTTGTCACATGCTGGTGTCCTTAGGATTTCTGAAAGATTAAAATTCTTATTTATTAAATGGTAATACTTTTGGATTAAAGGAGACCACTCATTGAAAAGCAGAAGTGTGGTGTTGTCAATAGGCACACACAAAAGAAAGAAAACTTGCTAGTTTTCAGTGTTATACTTTGATAAACTAGAGTAAAATACACACACACACACACACACACACACACACACACACACACACACACACACACACACACACACACACACACACACACACACACACGACCTTACATGCTGCTAGTTTTTTTCTTTGTGTGCGCTTGACAACTCAGTGCTTCTGCTTTTTGGCGAGTGGTATTCTTTAACCCAAAAGTATTTACTTTCTACAAGAACTGTCTTAAAACTTAAAATGATACTTAGGTTGTTATCAATCTTGCCTTTGCTTATTATTGGGTCCAAATTGTCCGGTGTGAGGCTCCAAAAAATTTCTTCCAATATTTGCTGCAATAGTAGATTGGAGTTATTCAATTCATTTTAAGATATGAACTATTCATAGTAAGGGTAATTTGGTACCGTCATAACTCTCTGGGTGTAATATAAGACAATTCTTTGTTTTCTCTGTGGAAATGCTCATCTTAAGTGATTGTTGTACAGATGGTTATAATTAAACTGAAGGTACTCAGAGTGCTGTGGTGTGGGCTGAATACATCACAAGATGTTGAAAGATCGTAGATATGTTCATTAATCAGTACACTCGTGGAATATATAATAGTTCAGCTTTCTGCCACCATGTGGAAATATGGTGCTGTAGGCAGCCAGAATGTGTAGTGCAGAAGGGGAGGAACGATCTAACATATTGTCATGTAGAGGAAGGTGAAATTAGACGAATGACGAACACTAACTTCATTTAACGAAGGTTTATTCAGCACTTGCATATACAAGAGCGTGGAGCGAACTGCCTCCGGCCAGAACACATCAATATATATACAGCTACAGAGGTTTCCAGTACAATGATTCTTGACATTTGTGGATATTTCTAGAATGTACTCGAACAGAATATAGAAATTAAAATTGTACAGTCCAGGTGAGTTTTGAACTCATGACCCTCCATGCAACAGTTTAGTATCATAACCACTACACCATGGTGCTACTCAACTTCTTCTGTGACAATGTTCCCTCCTTAAGAGAACAACGTCTCGGTGTTACGTCCTCCTAGTCCCAGAACAAGCCATCGGTCCTGCAGACTCTGACTCCTGATGAATGATTCTCGCCCTGGCAGTGATCTTCTTCGAACTTCTTTTGTCGCTACGCTCTTCGTCACCTTTCCACTTGTTGCCTGTCGCTGGAGCTTCAAATTTACCCTGGGTTGCAGGATCCTCATAAGGCTTTATTCAAAGGACATGAAGCGTATCTCTGATCTTTCATCATCTTGTGTCAGGGTCGAAATCTTCAACTTCATAAGTAACATCATACAACTGTCTTACAACCTTATAAGGTCCAAAGTAGCGTCTGAGGAGCTTCTCAGCGAAACCAACCTTCCTAACAGGAGTGAAGATCCAAACAAGGTCACAAGGCTGGTAGGCAACAGAACGGTGGCTTACATCATACCTTCGGTGATCGTTTTCTTGAGCCTGCAATGTGCAGAGTTGAGCTAACTGCCGAGCTTCCTCAGTTCTAGTTAACACCTGGCTGATGAAGTCATTGTCCACATCATCAGGATGTAACAGAAACACAGCGTCCATCGCCGTAGTCCCCTCATGCCCAAGCGCCAGGAAAAATGGCATAAATCCTGTGGTGTCTTGTTTGGCGGTGTTGTATTCAAACGTCACGAAAGGTGGCACCTCATCCCAGTTGATCTGTTCAACACTGACGAAAATTGATAGCATGTCGGCCAAGGTCTTATTAAGGCATTCAGTAAACCCGTTAGTTTGTGGATGGTAGGCAGTAGTCATGTGATGAGTTATGTTGCACCGACGGCTTATCTCTGTCACAAGATTCGATTGAAAAACTTTCCTTCGATCCGTAATTAGCGACCTTGGGGAACCATGTTTTAATACAATGTCTTCCACAATGAATTTGGCTACCTCGGATGCTTCGGCTGTTTTGGAGGCTTTTGTAATGGCATAGCGTGTCAGATAATCAGTGCAAACAATAATCCATCTAATGCCACTAGCAGAAGTTGAAAATCATCAGAGGAGGTCAATCCCAACACGCTGGAAAGGCGTTTCGACTCCTGGAATTGTTATGATTCGGCCAGGTGGTTTCTAAGGAAGTGCTTTCTCCTATGGCACTCTCGACAGTGCGACACATAGTGAAAGACACTCCTAAATAAACCTGGCCAGAAAATCTCTTCCAGATTCTATCATATGTCTTAATAAATCCTAAATGTCCGGCCTCAGGTGTGTCATGGAATTTCTGTAGATCTTCTAAGTTTGTGTGTTTAGGAATCACTGGTAGCCACCTCTTTCCAAACTGATCAAGTTTTTCTTGCAAAGTAAGTCCATTAACTACCGTAAATTGCCCTTTCACATCCTGTGACCGATTAAAGGCAAGCATAATTTGAGATATCTTGGCATCCTCCTCCTGCTCAGCAGAGAGATCCTGGAGGGCAGCGAGACAGTCACTATCTTCACCAAAGTCTTGCACAGCGTTTCTTGAGAGGCAGTCGGCCTTTTGGTGTTTTCTTCCACTTTTGTACACTATGGTAATGTCACACACTTGAAGACATAGTGCCCAACTGGTGAGTTTCTTTTTTTCCAATATAGTTCATTGTGTTTGCTCTGGGCGGACGTCACAAGACATCCGTTCAAGTTGATCATTGATACCTTGACTCAGTTTTTTTTTTAATTATTTTTTTATTACAGAGAACACACAGCCCTCTGATGAACACACTGAGCTACTGTGCTGGCATCTGTTGGATCCTTAAGACCTATCAACCAACAAAGTGAATGATGGTCTGTAACAACTGTTCCATAGAGATACTGCTGAAATCTGCACATGGCCCAGATCACAGCAAGACATTCTCTTTCTGTAGATGAGTAGTTTCTCTCGGCTTTTGTAAGTGTCCTAGAAGCATAGGCTATAACCTTCTCCTTTCTGTCTGGCATTTGCACCAGAAGAGCTCCGAACCCATACCCACTGGCATCTGCGTGTAGTTCTGTAGGTGCTCTCTCATCATAAAGACAAAGTACAGGGTCAGTCGTCAGAGTTTTTCGCAGCACATCAAAATAATCTTGTTGAGCATCACCCCAAATAAATTTAGCATCAGCTTTTAACAACTCTTGGAGTGACCTGGCTTTGATACAAATTTGATGGTAATAAGAACATAATCCGAGGAAGCTGCTCATATCTCTAATACTTTTAAGAATAGGAAATTCCATTATAGATCTCACCTTTGTTTGACACAAGGTGTCCAAGTATTTTGATTTCTTTTGCTCCAAAGAGAGACTTTCTTGGATTAAGTTTCAGTCCGCCTTGTTGGAGACACTTTAAAGAACAGCCCTCAGTCTTTTTATGTGATCATCAAATGTCTATGAGAACACTATAATGTTATCAAAATAACAAAGACACATCGTCCACTTCAGGTGACTGAGAAGATTATCCATCATACATTCAAAAGTTGCTGGTTTGTGTAATGCTGGTGCATTACACAAACCGAACAGCATTACCTTAAACTTATACAGGCCCTCAAGGGTGATGAATGCAGTTTTCTCATGATCAGCCTCATCTACTTTGATTTGCCAGTATACCGAGTACATGTCCATGGTTGAGAAAAACCTAGCCCCCTTCAGACAATCTAGTGTATCTTCAATACATGGAAGAGGGTAAATGTCCTTTTTAGTTAGCTTATTAAGCTTCCTGTAATCAACACAAAAGTGCCAACTGCAATCTTCTTCCTGATGAGGACCTCTGGTGATGACCATGGGCTCTGCGAAGGCTGAATGATGTCATCATTCTTCATCATCATCTCTACCTCGTCGCAAATTGTTGGACTTACCATTGCTGACACACTGTATTCTCTCTGGCTTATTGGTTGATGGTCTCCAGTGCTAATCCGGTGCTTCACCGTCAATTTGTCTAACCTGCTCTTCATTCAGAGAACTCTTGATAGCTGCTTCTGTTGTTCCTTAGTGAGATCTGGTGATAGTCAAGCTAGAAGATCTTGTCTCATAGTGGTAGTGCTAATCCCCCCCCCCCCCAGACTCAGCATGGGAGGTTTCTATGATGCTCAGCTGTTCTTCAATTAATGGCTCGGTGTTTGCTATCCACATGCATCTTGGAAGGATTGTGGTTCTCGGCAACAGTTAACTATCCACAATTCACCGAATCCATTCTTAAACAAGACGGCAGAGGCTGGGATGACCAAGTTATTCTTCAGTGGTAAGCTTCTCTTACATTCCACTACAAGATCCATGGGTTGATGCATGGCATGACATGACATGTGACAGTTACCTTTCTAGCACTGACTGCAGGAATGATCACTTCATCCAGCACACATAGTCTCCACACACTCGGATGCGTATCTTCCTGTCCACAGTACCTCATCTCATCTAGCATAATCTTCGAGCGACCACAATCTATAATTGCCCGAGAAGCTTTCAAAAAGTCCCATCCGAGAATGATGTCATGACCACACTCTTGTAAGATGATGAATTCTAAGGGCTGTGTATGGCCACTTATACCCACACAAATGGTACATCTTCCTGTAGGTTTTACATATTTCCCATTGGCCACCTTCAGCAGAGATCTTTTGTTGTCGATGAATATGGTTTTCTGTAACTGGCAATGGTACCTCTATGAAATGAATATGATGCTACAGAGTCCACAAGAGCTTGGGCTCGTCGGCCATCCATGAGGATATCGACATAGTTTCCTATCATTTTTGTAAGGATCAACAGCAGAGGATTTTTCTCTTCGGCAGTCTCACCTCCAAGGAAGGCTTTCAGGAGTAGGGCTTGATACATGTCCTCAGCAAAACCCTTCACGAGATGTGCAACCTTACCTTCCTCCTTCATTCTAGGATCCAGTATTTTACACAGTTCCAAGATGTCTTGAATGTAGGATGCTGTAATTTCTCCTGGACACTGTGCCTTGCACTTTAATTTATCTTCGGCCTGCACTTCTGTCATCGTGTGTTATCGATATACTTGCGCAGTTCTGTCTGGAATACTTCCCAGCTTGTGAACTTCTCCTCGTTGTTCTCATACCATTGCTTGGCAGTGCCCTCCAAGTAGAAAAATATATTAGCCAAATACACGGTGCCATCCCATTTGTTAAATTTGGCTATACGCTCCTATACCTTCAGCCACTTGTTTGGATCTTGGCCATCGTCACCACAGAATCCAGAAGGATGTCTCGTGTGGTGGCACACAGTTGCTGTCTTCATAATGTCCTCTTCTTCTTCTTCTTCTTCTTCTTCTTCTTCTTCTTCTTCTTCTGTGTCCCGTAGAATGCGATCTGCTGAATGCGGCTCAAACTCGGGTTTCTCACCACGTAAACGGCAGCTCTGTTGTAGCCTGATGGGAGCCACTGTGTCGCCGATAATGTGTGCTACCCCAAGTTCCAAAACCCAACGTCTCCACCAGAATAATGTCATGTAGAAGAAGGTGTAATTAGATGAATGACAAACACTAACTTCATTTAACGAAGGTTTATTCAGCACTTGCATATACAAGAGCGTGGAGCGAACTGCCTCCGGCCAGAACACATCAATATATATACAGCTACAGAGCATTCCAGTACAATGATTCTTGACATTTGTGGATACTTCTAGAATGTACTTGAACTGAATATAGAAATTAAAATTGTACAGTCCAGGTGAGCTTTGAACTCATGACCCTCCATACAACAGTTTAGTATAATAGCCAATACACCACAGTGCTACTCAGCTTCTTCTGCGACAATAAATTACAGTGGTTCTGGCATGTTTATTAGGATATGGTCACAAGTTACAACATCTGTCCAAAATAGTCTCCTGACTCAGCATCGTGCTGCATCCATAACATAGCATTGTCAACAGTTGCAAGCAGCATAGCCAGTGTAATCAGAGCGATCCTTCAGATCAGGAAGAGTCCAGATACAACTCTGACAGACATCACCTTTCAGATATCCCCAAAATCAGAAGTAACATGGATTTTGGTCTGGGGACCAGGAAGGCCACACACCTTGAAATTTTGAAGAGCTGATGTGGTTATTACCAAAAGTTTCTCCAAGCAAATAATTTACCTGATAAGCAGCATGTGGTGTTGCCTCATCTTGCATGAAATCAGTGGTGTGGACACAGCTTCATTTTTGTAAAGCTAGAATTGGGTTGATCGAGGAGGTTTTTACAAAGCACAGATGTCACTGTACACCTAACTGAAATGACACCACACAGTCACATATGCTGAGTGCAACACATGTTCCTGCACAACGTGTGCTGGAGTAGAACCCCATATGCGACAATTCTGTGCATTCATGGCACCATGTGGAGTAAAAAAAACCGCTCCTCCATCCAAAGAATATTAATCGGCCACGTCATCCATTTCCATGCATGCCAAAAATCGAAGGGCTTCATATGGTGAATCTTTTAGGGATATGAGTGTAAAATGTGCCACAAAATCTTCCAACCTCTGATCAGTGGAGTGACAATACCAGTGACACAGCTTGAGCACTGGATGCAGAATTTGTGGCACATGCTGCATGGTCGGCTACAGCATCTTCATCACCAACTGCAGTGGGAATGCACTGCCTCCCTCTCCCTGTTGCACTTCATAAATCACCTTCTCCTTCAATTTCTTGATCACATTCTTTTCTCCATTTACTGATATGGGGCTTCTTTGCAACTGTTTCTGTTTGGGATATTCTCATATTGCAGCACTGCTATTGCTGCTGTGCTGATAATACAACTTACCAGCAGTACGCAGTCTTTCTTCTCAATAGCTATTGTACAGAAAACTTCAAACTGTTTAACCCTTTACACCAATGGTCGCTTCACAAAAGAAATCAACATGTGTTGCCAAGGGAGTGATCCTATTGCATTCCGTGATGGGTGGATCCATACACTGAAAGAATGGGTTGGGTTGGGCTGGGTTGTTTGGGGAAGGAGACCAGACAGTGAGGTCATCGGTCTCATCGGATTAGGGAAGGAAGTCGGCCGTACCCTTTCAGAGGAACCATCCGGGATTTGCCTGGCGTGATTTAGGGAAATCACGGAAAACCTAAATCAGGATAGCCGGATGCGGGATTGAACCATCGTCCTCCCAAATGTGAGTCCAGTGCTGAAAGAATGACAAACCTATTCTTTACCCATATCAGAAACACAAACAAATGAAAGCATTGGTATCCTGGCTTTCAATTGACCTATATACATCAAATGAAAAACACGATACAGTTTTATGCAAAATTAATAAGATGATAACTCTAATATAGGTGTCCTGAATACAGTTAACCTATGTCGGTCAACTAAATAATGCAGAACCGCTATTAGCCAAAATATTAAACACCAACAAACCTAATAACAACATAAAACAATATAAAATTAAAATCAAAAAACTTTAACACAACTTCAGAACTTTCTACCCTGAAATAACATCCCCCAAACCCGTAACTGCAGACTGCCCCTTCGATACTTGGTTTTCCCAAAAGCAGCGTCATCAATTTCTACGTTGTCACCCAAAGACCCATTGTACTTTAAATACTCCCCACAAGCTTCTTGACAAAATGAGTACATATCGATTACAGTACACTCACTGACATTCATGCACACACAACTACACAAAATACCTCATATATTAACAATAAGTAATTTTTGTAATGTCTCTCAAAGCCACCTTAAATTTTTCAAACCATGTTTTTCTTCTAATGGAAGGCCACAATCTCTCTTGCTACATCTCCAGACATATAAATCATTAATGCACCATGATGACACACTCATCAATTGCATATTTTGGCCACAAGGCATCAAAAAAATTCAGCAGTTAATCCTGATATTTGTAAAAAACGAACTGTAGATAACATACCTATGCCAGTCAGGTTGTCCTCATTCAAGCTACAAACAATCACCACCAGATCAAATGACGACTAATAAATTAAAAGATTTACAGAAATTCTTTAAAACAACAACCAACAACAAAACACATACACAATTTGTTTCTTTCAATGCCACATTCATTATTGAATTATTCATTATTAAACTTACAATTTGCTGCTTTATTTCCCACGATGAACCATGGACCTTGCCGTTGGTGGGGAGGCTTGCGTGCCTCAGCGATACAGATGGCCGTACCGTAGGTGCAACCACAACGGAGGGGTATCTGTTGAGAGGCCAGACAAACATGTGGTTCCTGAAGAGGGGCAGCAGCCTTTTCAGTAGTTGCAGGGGCAACAGTCTGGATGATTGACTGATCTGGCCTTGTAACATTAACCAAAACAGCCTTGCTGTGCTGGTACTGTGAACGGCTGAAAGCAAGGGGAAACTACGGCCGTAATTTTTCCCGAGGACATGCAGCTCTACTGTATGATTAAATGATGATGGCGTCCTCTTGGGTAAAATATTCCGGAGGTAAAATAGTCCCCCATTCGGATCTCCGGGCGGGGACTACTCAGGAGGACGTCGTTATCAGGAGAAAGAAAACTGGCGTTCTACGCATCGGAGCGTGGAATGTCAGATCCCTTAATCGGGCAGGTAGGTTAGAAAATTTAAAAAGGGAAATGGATAGGTTAAAGTTAGATATAGTGGGAATTAGTGAAGTTCGGTGGCAGGAGGAACAAGACTTTTGGTCAGGTGATTACAGGGTTATAAATACAAAATCAAATAGGGGTAATGCAGGAGTAGGTTTAATAATGAATAAAAAAATAGGAGTGCGAGTTGGCTACTACAAACAGCATAGTGAACGCATTATTGTGGCCAAGATAGACACAAAGCCCATGCCTACTACAGTAGTACAAGTTTATATGCCAACTAGCTCTGCAGATGATGAAGAAATAGATGAAATGTATGACGAGATAAAAGAAATTATTCAGGTAGTGAAGGGAGACGAAAATTTAATAGTCATGGGTGACTGGAATTCGTCAATAGGAAAAGGGAGAGAAGGAAACATAGTAGGTGAATATGGATTGGAGGGAAGGAATGAAAGAGGAAACCGCCTTGTAGAATTTTGCACAGAGCATAACTTAATCATAGCTAACACTTGGTTCAAGAATCATAAAAGAAGGTTGTATACCTGGAAGAATCCTGGAGATACTAAAAGGTATCAGACAGATTATATAATGGTAAGACAGAGATTTAGGAACCAGGTTTTAAATTGTAAGACATTTCCTGGTGCAGATGTGGATTCTGACCACAATCTATTGGTTATGAACTGCAGATTGAAACTGAAGAAACTGCAAAAAGGTGGGAATTTAAGGAGATGGGACCTGGATAAACTGAAAGAACCAGAAGTTGTAGAGAGTTTCAGGGAGAGCATAAGGGAACAATTGACAGGAATGGGGGAAAGAAATACAGTAGAAGAAGAATGGGTAGCTCTGAGGGATGAAGTAGTGAAGGCAGCAGAGGATCAAGTAGGTAAAAAGACGAGGGTTAATAGAAATCCTTGGGTAACAGAAGAAATATTGAATTTAATTGATGAAAGGAGAAAATATAAAAATGCAGTAAATGAAGCAGGCAAAAAGGAATACAAACGTCTCAAAAATGATATCGACAGGAAGTGCAAAATGGCTAAGCAGGGATGGCTGGAGGACAAATGTAAGGATGTAGAGGCTTGTCTCACTAGGGGTAAGATAGATACTGCCTACAGGAAAATTAAAGAGACCTTTGGAGAGAAGAGAACCACTTGTATGAATATCAAGAGCTCAGATGGCAACCCAGTTCTAAGCAAAGAAGGGAAGGCAGAAAGGTGGAAGGAGTATGTAGAGGGTTTATACAAGGGCGATGTACTTGAGGACAATATTATGGAAATGGAAGAGGATGTAGATGAAGACGAAATGGGAGATAAGATACTGCGTGAAGAGTTTGACAGAGCACTGAAAGACCTGAGTCGAAACAAGGCCCCGGGAGTAGACAACATTCCATTTGAACTACTGATGGCCTCGGGAGAGCCAGTCATGAAAAAACTCTACCATCTGGTGAGCACGATGTATGAGACAGGCGAAATACCCTCAGACTTCAAGAAGAATATAATAATTCCAATCCCAAAGAAAGCAGGTGTTGACAGATGTGAAAATTACCGAACTATCAGTTTAATAAGTCACAGCTGCAAAATACTAACGCGAATTCTTTACAGACGAATGGAAAAACTGGTAGAAGCAGACCTCGGAGAAGATCAGTTTGGATTCCGTAGAAATGTTGGAACACGTGAGGCAATACTGACCTTACGACTTATCTTAGAAGAAAGATTAAGAAAAGGCAAACCTACATTTCTAGCATTTGTAGACTTAGAGAAAGCTTTTGACAGTGTTAACTGGAATACTCTCTTTCAAATTCTGAAGGTGGCAGGGGTAAAATACAGGGAGCGAAAGGCTATTTACAGTTTGTACAGAAACCAGATGGCAGTTATTAGAGCCGAGGGGCATGAAAGGGAAGCAGTGGTTGGGAAAGGAGTAAGACAGGGTTGTAGCCTCTCCCCGATGTTATTCATGAGCAAGCAGTAAAGGAAACAAAAGAAAAATTCGGAGTAGGTATTAAAGTTCATGGAGAAGAAGTAAAAACTTTGAGGTTCGCTGATGACATTGTAATTCTGTCAGAGACAGCAAAGGACTTGGAAGAGCAGTTGAACGGAATGGACAGTGTCTTTAAAGGAGGATATAAGATGAACATCAACAAAAGCAAAATGAGGATAATGGAATGTAGTCAAATTAAGTCGGGTGATGCTGAGGGAATTAGATTAGGAAATGAGACACTTAAAGCAGTAAAGGAGTTTTGCTATTTAGGGAGTAAAATAACCGATGATGGTCGAAGTAGAGAGGATATAAAATGTAGACTGGCAATGGCAAGGAAAGCGTTTCTCAAGAAGAGGAATTTGTTAACATCGAGTATAGATTTAAGTGTCAGGAAGTCGTTTCTGAAATTATTTGTATGGAGTGTAGCCATGTATGGAAGTGAAACATGGATGATAACTAGTTTGGACAAGAAGAGAATAGAAGCTTTCGAAATGTGGTGCTACAGAAGAATGCTGAAGATAAGGTGGGTAGATCACGTAACTAATGAGGAGGTATTGAATAGGATTGGGGAGAAGAGAAGTTTGTGGCACAACTTGACTAGAAGAAGGGATCGGTTGGTAGGACATGTTTTGAGGCATCAAGGGATCACAAATTTAGCATTGGAGGGCAGTGTGGAGGGTAAAAATCTTAGAGGGAGACCAAGAGATGAGTACACTAAGCAGATTCAGAAGGATGTAGGTTGCAGTAGATACTGGGAGATGAAGAAGCTTGCACAGGATAGAGTAGCATGGAGAGCTGCATCAAACCAGTCTCAGGACTGAAGACCACAACAACAACAACAACAACAACATTTCCCACGATAACAGTTTATTCTCTATGGCACAGAAATAAGCATATTATCATCAATGACTTTGAATATGATGTCGTTAGTCAGAGATAATTTGTTGTGTCCCATTCTTCAGTTGACCCGACTTACAGGCATTCATGGTGCTGTTTTGGTGGTTATCAGAAGCTGATAGGCAGGCTCTTGATATTGTATGTTGGAATACTATTATCTTCAACTGTACTTCTTGCTAGTTGTTGTGTTTTGGAGGTAGTGTTATCTGACTGCCTTCCCTACAACTATTCATACACATCACTGTGTGCTGCTAAGTAATCTGCCTATTTAGATAGGCTAAGCTACACTGTCACATTTCCATGGTCCACAATGAAAGTTCACGACAGACCAAAACACACTTAAAACACTATTTTTCCTCACTGAAAGCTTGAATGACAACACTTAAACAGAAACTATCAGCAAAATTTGAATGCTGTTTATATCACCTTGACAATCATACATGTATTTCTCCTCTATGATGATGTGGGACAGGATAGTCAAGACCACAGAGGTATAATAAGGGGCGATGGTGATACAGAATTACACTGTACGTTGCTTTGATGCTGATGCCGGCATGTTAGAAGCACCAAAACTACCAGACTGCTGTTTACTATTGCTTTAACTTCTTAATTTCTGCCATGTGCACACAACATTTGTTTTAAATAGAAAATGTTAAAGTGCTTTTGTGAATATCACAGCTTGAGGAAGACATTTCTAGACTTTTTCTGGTCTTGAAAATATATTTGATCCGATAATATGACACATTTTGCCTTGAAAATATAACTTTTTTTTTTTTTTTTTACATTGTGAATTACCAAGAAAAGTACGTGATGTGAAAAGGCTGCTTTCATAATCCATCATCTTTCCTTAATACGGACTGATGAAACTGATGTTCAGGCTATGTTCTCTTCTTGAAAATGCTGAAAAACTATTTTTTTATGTTTGGTCTGTTTCAATCTTCTTCTCACAAAGAGCTATCTGAACTGCACTGGTAAGATATTTAAAGTCAGATGACATAAATAAAACCATTATAGTGAAAGCAAACAGCACAACCAAAATTTATCTATATAAAAGCAAATATCAAACAATGGAAGCTCCAGGTGGGAATATCAACAATGTAGGAAAAGAGATTGCTACTTACTGTAAAGAAGACATATCAAGTTGCAGACAAGTACAAATAAAGACACTCACATACATCTTTCAGCAAAGAGCTATATGTGAGTATATTAATTGTGTGTCTGCAACTTGACATGTCTTCTTTACAGTAAGTAGCAATCTGTCTTTCCCTACATTGTTAAAAGCAAATATTATTTGCATGAGTCCACTTACAAATGCTATGCAATTCCTGTAGACTTTAGGCTAAAATTAGAAAGATTAATACACCTGTAGATGACACAAGCTGCCATTTTTTGATCCAAGCATTCCCATCAGACGTTAATGTTTGGGGGGCAACTAACATGGCGGGCATTGGGTTCAAGCCATAACAACTCCCCTTATTATACCACCATGGTCAGGAAATACAGCCATGTTTCCTCTGAAGTGAGCAATATATATCTCCGATTTTGGAAATGATTCAGATTTTTCCTGGTAATATGTTGTAAGAATGTGAGGACTAAATTTTATTTCATACGTATTGAAAAATCAACATTTATCTTGGCTGATTTGGTGTCATTTGTGTTAAGTTTAATTTCACTTAGGACACACAAAAGAAATAGCATGGCATATAATAAGATTTTATTTTTGCATAACAAATGAACATACATATATGTCTGGAAGACTTTGTATCAGGAACATAAACTTTTAAGTACAATATATACCAAGGAACATCAACCAATAAAATACATATACATCATTTTCTGCTACAGAATTAGAGAATTCTAGATGTGGCAGGATTTTCATTTATTGTCTTAAGAGAAATAACCCTTTCAACATGAATACACTGATGGAACTCGTGCAATCTCTCTCTCTCTCTCTCTCTCTCTCTCTCTCTCTCTCTCTCTCTCTCTCTCTCTCTCTGTGTGTGTGTGTGTGTGTGTGTGTGTGTGTGTGTGTTTTTTTCCCCCCACAGATTCAAATTTCACCTACAATGGCCTTCTTTGTCACAGTCAGATAAAATTTAAAACATTCACTCTCAGAAGGCACTTCAATGGCATAAGACTGACAGTCACGCTATTTAGTTTAGTTTCACGAGGGGTATTCCATAATTACATGTCAAACATTCTTGGTATTCCATACATTAATACATGCATACCATACAAACATACAGAGAAACGCACAATTTTTCATAGTGGTCACTTCCTGCATTACAGAAATTAAGTATCGTTCCCTCCTTGTTGGTCCCTGTTGCATTGTATCTTAAGCTGTGAGAGAGCATAATCCAAACCATATCTACATACCTTTCTCATCATTTCATAAAAACTGGAATCAACCAGAAAACAAAAATCCCAATATCAAAGCTAAACATCTATAAACCACATACAAAAATATATACCATCACATGTCCGATTATTAAGTACGTAACATTCACTTAAGTCCACTGCCCTGTGCGGTGCCAGTCTGGTTCTAAACTCCATCTGAAACACACAACAGAACTATGAGAACCTACTGATAGTACAAGATTAAGCAATGTGTGTGCCTACAGGATCATGCGTTTTAATACTACTCAGCGTGGAACATTTTGCCCGGGAGCGAATGAAATTACACTTTTGGGCAAATACTTCAAATTTTTAAAAGTGACAACTGAATACCTTATATTATTTCTGACATGAGGGCCCAACTATTTAGCAGCCAACAAAACAATAACTGCTACAAGGCTGACAGATATGTAAGTGAATGTTTTCTACACTTGCTGCTTCAGGATGAGGATGGTGACCTGTACTTTTACTTTAACATATATTGAAAGTATACATACATTCCACAATTAAATTTGCAAGAGTAAACATGATAATTGTTTCCAACAAAGTGAAGCTTGGCTGCAAACATAAAATGAAATAAAAAGTGTAAAAGAATATTTTTGTACAACTGCTAAAGAAGTGCAATGAAATATTCATAACAATTTGTTTTATGTGACATATGACTGACTACTGTGTACAGATGAGGCTAAAGAAAGAGGGGCCTTGCTGCAGCAAAGAATGTTTCAGAGTAATATTCATTGCAGAACAGATTAGTGTAAAAAATGTTGATGATGAATAAGTTATAATAAAATGATTACATGTAGATATTCCATGCAAAAATGTAAAATAAGAAACACTGTTTAACAGGAATTATTTGTCCTTAGCTTTTGTAAGTGGAAGTTGACAAGAAGACAAACTGCCTTGTCGATTTTATCTTGACACCTTTAGAATAATGGTCACTGATATTTGCAAATTATTCAAAAAATTCAACTAATCATAATCTTCCTCTTCTTCTTCCTGAAATGTTTCTACTTCCGCAGGTCATTCACAGAGTCTTTTCCAAGCTTTTCATTTCTCTCACTGTCTGTCGTTCAGCATCTCCTCACACTGCAGTCCTCTTTGGTTCAGATCATCCTTCACCTGGTCTATCTTTTTTGTGGTTTTACAATTGGTCTTTGTCCAGATTCTGCCCATTCTATGGTTCTAATTGAAAGTTTTTCTGGTCACATTCTTTAAATGTGGCCATACCATTTAAGCCTATTTCTCGACACAGTTTATTTTAGGTGTTTGATCTGCATAGTGTTTCATATTGTTTCATTCCTTATCCTACCCCTCCTCATCTTACTCAGGATCCCTCAAAGAAAGTGCATATCTGTTGCTTGTATTCCATTTAGATCTTTCTTTGTCCAAGTCCGATATTCTGATCCACAGAACAAAATTGCCAAATGACTTGTATATCATGATCTTTGCTTTGGCAAATATTTTCCAATTTCTAATTATGTCAATACATAATGAAAAAAATTTGAACAATTTTCTATTCTCTCAGAAATTGCATCCTTGATGTTACTTTTCTTGGTTCATTTATTTCCTATATACTTGAAACTGCCTACTTCTTCAATAACTTTTCCACTGCAAGTTGCATCCTTCATTTTTCCTGCTCATTTTCTTTACTTCACTTTTCATTGAGCTTATTTCCATGCATGAACCATGCATGATGAGGAGAATGTCAAATGCCACTTATAGAAAAATTAACAAGACCTATGGAGAAAAGAGAAGTTGCTGTATTTTAATAACAAAATTTCATATTGCAAACCTGCACTAAGCTAAGAAGGGAAAAGGAGTAAGTAATATATCGTGGGTCCATATAAGGGAATCAAATTGAGATAATCGTCATACACACATTAAAAAGAGTTTAGCATCACCTCTGTTCCAAGAGTTCTGGAACCTGTACAGAAGAATGGAATGGAGATCAACATAAACATCATTTCTGTTCCTTTTATTGCTCATGAAAACCACACATTGCATGTTGTACCACCATACAGTGAGACTTTCAGAGGTGGTGGTCCAGATTGCTGTACACACCGATACCTGTAATACCCAGTAGCTGGTCCTCTTGCATTGATGTATGCCTGTATTCATTTTGGCATACTATACGCAAGTTCATCAAGGCACATTGTCCCACTCCTCAACAGCGATTCGGCGTGAATCCCTTAGAGTGGTTGGTGGGTCATGTCATTCATAAACAGGCCTTATCATGCCAGGCATGTCTGATAGGGTTCATGTCTGGAGAACATGCTGGCCACTCTAGCCAAGTGATGTCATTACTCTGAAGGAAGTCATTCACAAGATGTCCATGATGGGGGTGCGAACCGTCATCCATGAAGACTAATGCCTCACCAATATAGTTGCACTATTGGCTGGAGGATGGCTTTCATGTATAATACAGCCATTACGGCACCTTACATGACTGCCAGCGATGTACGTTGGCTCCACATAATGCCACCCCTAAACAGCAGGGAACCTCCACCTTGCTGCACTCGCTGGACATTGTGTCTAAGGCGTGCAGCCTGACCGGGTTGGTCTTTAAATATGTCTGCTTGTGTCTGTATATGTGTGGATGGATATGTGTGTGTGTGCGTGAGTGTATACCCGTCCTTTTTTCCCCCTAAGGTAAGTCTTTCCGCTCCCGGGACTGGAATGACTCCTTACCCTCTCCCTTAAAACCCACATCCTTTTGTCTTTCCCTCTCTTTCCCTCTTTCCTGATGAGGCAACAGTTTGTTGCGAAAGCTTGAATTTTGTGTGTATGTTTGTGTGTCTGTCGACCTGCCAGCACTTTCATTTGGTAAGTCACATCATCTTTGATTTTAGGTATATTTTTCCTTCGTGGAATGTTTCCTTCTATTATATATGTCTGCTTGTGTCTGTGTATATGCAAATGGATATGTGTGTGTGTGCGAGTGTATACCTGTCCTTTTTTCCCATAAGGTAAGTCTTTCCGCTCCCGGGATTGGAATGACTCCTTACCCTCTCCCTTAAAACCCATATCCTTGTGTCTTTCCCTCTCCTTCCCTCTTTCCTGACGAGGCAACCACTGGTTGCGACAGCTAGAATTTTGTGTGTATGTTTGTGTGTCTATCGACCTGCCAGCGCTTTTGTTTGGTAAGTCTCATCATCTTTCTTTTTAAATATATTTTTCCCACGTGGAATGTTTCCCTCTATATATATAAAAAGAAAGATGATGAGACTTACCAAACAAAAGCGCTGGCAGGTCGATAGACACACAAACAAACACAAACATACACACAAAATCTAGCTTTCGCAACCAACGGTTGCCTCGTCAGGAAAGAGGGAAGGAGAAGGAAAGACAAAAGGATATGGGTTTTAAGGGAGAGGGTAAGGAGTCATTCCAATCCCGGGAGCGGAAAGACTTACCTTAGGGGGAAAAAAGGACAGGTATACACTCGCACACACACACATATCCATCCATACATACAAGACACAAGCAGACATATATATATATATATATATATATATATATATGTGTGTGTGTGTGTGTGTGTGTGTGTGTGTGTGTGTGTGTGTGTGTGTGTGTGTGTCTGGTTTAAGGCATATGCGACACTCATTGGTGAAGAGAACATGATGCCAATCCTGAGCGGTCCATTTGGTATGCTGTTAGGCCCACCCGTACCATGCTGCATGGTGTCATGGTTGCAAAGATGGATCTCACCATGGACGACGGGAGTGAAGTTGCGCATCATGCAGCCTATTGCACACAGTTTGAGTCGTGGCTGTACATAAAGCATTATTCAACATTGTGTTGCTGTCAGGGTTCCTCCGAGCTGTAATCCGTAGGTAGCTGTCATCCACTGCAGTAGTAGTCCTAGGGCAAGGCATATCATTGACAGTTCCATTCTCTCTCTGTATCTCCTCCAAGTCCAAACAACATCGCTTTGGTCCACTCCGAGACGCCTGGCCACTTTCCTTGTAAAGAGCCCTTCCTGGCACAAAGTAACAAAGCAGACGTGATCGAACCATGGTGTTGAGCATCTAGGCATGATTGAACTACAGACAACACGAGCTGTGTACCTCCTTCCTGGTGGAGTGACTGGAACTGATCAGCTGTCGGGCCCCCTTCGTCTAATAAGTGCTGCTCATGCATGGTTGTTTACATCTTTGGGTAGGTTTACTGACATATCTGAACAGTCAAAGGGACTGTGTCTGTGACACAATATTCACAGTCAATGTCTACCTTAAGGAGTTATGGGAACTGGGGTGATGCGAAACTTTTTTTGATTTGTGTAGAAAAAAAAGAGGAAGTAGGTGAAGATGAGATGAATGATGTGATACTGGGAGAATAATTTCCCTGCTGTGCAAGATATCTGATACAGGGGAATTACCTTCAGATCTCAAGAAGAATACAATTATTCAAAATCAAAAGGACATGGGTGAATAACGTTGAACCATCATTTCAACAAGTCATAGCTGCAAAATACTGGCACGAATTATTTACGGAAGAATGAAAAAAACTGGAAGTAGTCAATCTTGGGAAGATCACTTCACTGTAGAAATAAAGGAACACATGAGGCATTACTGACCCTACACCTTACCTTAGAAAATAGGTCAAAGAAAGACAAACCTACATTCATAATACTTGTTGTTTTAGAGAAGGCTATTGACGTTTAACTGAACCACATTCTTAGAAACTTTGAAGTTAGCAGGGATATAATACAAAAAGCAAAAGGTTGTTTACAACTTGTACAGAAGCAAGATTACAGTTACAAGAGCCTAAGGACATGAAAGGGAACTAGTAGTTGAGACGGGAGTGTGACAAGGTTGTAGCCTAGCCCTCATGTTATTCAATCTATGTACTAAACAAGCATTAAAGAAACCCGAGGAGAAATTTGGAAAAGGAATTGTGTTCATGGAAGAGAAACAAGAACTTTGGTGTTTGCTGATAACATTATGTCACATGGTTCTGGACTCTGAAGAGCAGTCTAATGGATTGGATAGTGTCTATGCTGATGAAATTAGATTAAGAAATGACACACAAAGTAGAAGATGAATTTTGCTATTTGGGTAGTAAAATAACTGATGATGACCGAAGTAGATAATATGTCTAAAGGAAACATACTAAGGCAAGAAGAAATCATTAATTTGGTACCTGAAACTACTACTAGTCATTTTCTTGCCTGTTCCATTCCAAACAGATCAAGGGAATACCAATTCTCTACATGCCTCCATACAGTTCCTAATTTCTCTTATCTTCATGGACCTTAGGTGAAATGCACATATGAGGCAGTGGAATTGTTCTGCAGTAAACTTCAAACGTCGGTTCTCTAGATTTTCTAAATAGTGTTTCACAAATAGAATTTGACTGAACCAACCAATAACAGATCCAGCAGCCCACCTCTGAATTGCTTTGTTGTCTTCCTTTAATCTGAACTGGTGGGAATCCCAAACACTCAAGTATAACTCAAGCATGGGTTGCACTAATGTTCTATATGTGGTCTCCTTTATAAATGAACTACATTTTTATGCAATTCTCCCAAGAAACCAAAGTCTACTATTCGCCTTCCCCATTACCATCCTGTCTTCATTCCATTTTGTATCGCTTTCCAATGTCATGCCGAGATATTTAATCGATGCATCTGTCGTGTAGCACACTACTAATGCCATACTTTAACATTAAAGGATTGTTTCCCCTACTTCTCTGCATTAACTTATATTTTAATACCTTTAATGATATCTGCCATTCACCGCACCAACTTGAAATTTTGTCTAAGTAATCCTGTATCCTCCTCCAATAACTCAACTATGACACTTTCCTGTGTACCACAGCATCATCACCATACTGTTGCAGACTGCTGCTTGCCTTGTCCATCAGTTCATTTATGTATACAGAAAATAAGAGCAGTCATGTCACACTCCCTTGGGGCACTTCTGATGATATCTTTTCTCTGATGAACGCTTGCCATGGAGGCATGTACTAAATTCTATTGCTTATGAAGCTTGAAGCCACTCATATATCAAGAACGTATTCCCCCAAGCATCTTTGTTAATGATATGTAGTGGGGCAATGTGTCAAACACTTTCCGGAAATCTAAGAATAGAGACTCTGCCTTTGCCCTTCATCTATGATTCACAAATTATCAAAGCAAGGAACAAGGAAATTGAGTTTACATGACCGATGTTTTCTAAAGCTGTGCTGATTTGTGGACACAGGCTCTTCTGTCTCAAGCGACATTATTGTATCTGAACTGGGAATACATTCAAGAATTCTGCAGCAAACTGTTGTTAAGGATATTAGTCTACAAACTTGCAGATCCATTCTTTTATCCTTACTATGCACAAGAGTCACCTGTGCTTTTTTCCTTAATCTTGGGAGTTCATGATGAGAGACAGATTCACGATATATGCAATTTAAATAAGGTGCCAATGGTACAGAGCACACACTGTAAAACCAAATTGGAAGCCAGAGATGCCTATTGTGATGTCCTGTGTGACAGTCAAACGACAGTAGACTTGTAACAGCCTCTTGCACAAATGCTCTCTTGAATACAGAATTTAAATCTTCCGCTATCCTTTTGGTGTCCTCTATTGCTACACCAGAGTGGTCAATGAATGACTGGACAGAAGCGTTTGACACACTTAGAAACTTTATGTAGGACCAGAATTTTTTGAGTTCTTGGCAAGATCTTTTGCTAATGTATGAAGTAGTAATAGTTGTATGCTTTGCGCATCTATCTTTTTACAGATACACAAATTTAACTTTTGACCACTATCATTTGCGCGTCCTTTTGTTAAATCAAGAGTGAAACAGTCTCTGTTCCCTCAGCATTTTCTGAATTCTGTCATTAAACCTCAGTGAGTCTTTTCCATCCTTAATCCACTCACTCAGCACATGTTTCTCCAGAGTGTGATTTACAATACATTTTAACTTTGCCCATTGCCCATTATTCCTCTACATCCCTCATATTGGAACTATATGATGTTCATTCACTATATAAGTAAGACACTAACAACTGCTTATCTGCTCTTGATGGCCTTATTAACTTTAGTAGCCACTGTCCCCCCCTCCCCGCCCCCATGAACCATGGACCTTCCCATTGGTGGGGAGGCTTGCGTGCCTCAGCGATATAGATGGCCGTACCGTAGGTGCAACCACAACACAGGGGTATCTGATGATAGGCCAGACAAACGTGTGGTTCCTGAAGAGGGGCAGCAGCCTTTTCAGTAGTTGCAGGGGCAACAGTCTGGATGATTGCCTGATCTGGCCTTGTAACACTAACCAAAACGGCCTTGCTGTGCTGGTACTGCGAACGGCTGAAAGCAAGGGGACACTACAGCCGTAATTTTTCTCAACGGCATGTAGCTTTACTGTATGGTTAAATGATGATGGCGTCCTCTTGGGTAAAATATTTCGGAGGTAAAATAGTCCCCCATTAGGATCTCTAGGTGGGGACTACTATGTCGTTATCAGGAGAAAGAAAACTGGCATTCTACGGATCGGAGCGTGGAATGTCAGATCCCTTAATTAGGCAGGTAGGTCAGAAAATTTAAAAAGGGAAATGGATAGGTTAAAGTTAGATATAGTGGGAATTAGTGACGTTTGGTGGCAGGAGGAACAAGACTACTTTTGGTCAGGTGAATACAGGGTTATAAATACAAAATCAAATAGGGGTAACGCAGGAGTAGGTTTAATAATGAATAAAAAAATAGGAGTGCGGGTAAGCTACTACAAACAGCGTAGTGAACACATCATTATGGCCAAGATAGACACGAAGCCCACGCCTACTACAGTAGTACAAGTTTATATGCCAACTAGCTCTGCAGATGATTAAGAACTTGATGAAATGTATGATGAGATAAAAGAAGTTATTCAGGTAGTGAAGGGAGACAAAAATTTAATAGTCATGGGTGACGAATTCAAGAGTAGGAAAGGGGAGAGAAGGAAACATAGCAGGTGAATATGGATTGGGGGTAAGAAATGAAAGAGGAAACCGTCTGGTAGAATTTTGCACAGAGCATAACTTAATTATAGCTGACACTTGGTTCAAGAATCATAAAAGAAGGTTGTATACATAGAAAAATCCTGAAGATACTAGAAGGTATCAGATACATTATACAATGGTAAGAAAGAGATTCACGAACCAGGTTTTAAATTGTAAGACATTTCCAGGGGCAGACGTGGACTGACCACAATCTATTGGTTATGAACTGTAGATTAAAACTGAAGAAATTGCAAAAATGTGGGAATTTGAGGAGATGGGACCTGGAGAAACTGAAAGAACGAGAGGTTGTAGAGAGCTTCAGGGAGAGCATTAGGGAATGATTAACAAGAATGGGGGAAAGAAGTACAGTAGAAGAAGAACGGGTAGCTCTGAGGGATGAAGTAGTGACGGCAGCAGAGGATCAAGTAGGTAAAAAGATGAGGGCTAGTAGACATCCTTGGGCAACAGAAGAAATATTGAATTTAATTGATGAAAGGAGAAAATATAAAAATGCAGTAAATGAAGCAGGCAAAAAGGAATACAAACGTCTCAAAAATGAGACCAACAGGAAGTGCAAAATGGGTAAGCAGGGATGGCTAGAGGACAAATGTAAGGATGTAGAGGCTTATCTCACTAGTGGTAAGACAGATACTGCCTACAGAAAAATTAAAGAGATCTTTGGAGAAAAGAGAACCACTTGCATGAATATCAAGAGCTTAGATGGAAACCCAGTTCTAAGCAAAGAAGGGAAAGCAGAAAGGTGGAAGGAGTATATAGAGGGTCTATACAAAGGCGATGTACTTGAGGACCATATTATGGAAATGGAATAGGACGTAGATGAAGATGAAATGGGAGATATGATACTGCATGAAGAGTTTGACAGAGCACTGAAAGACTTAAGTCGAAACAAGGCCCTGGGAGTAGACAACATTCCATTAGAACTACTGACGGCCTTGGGAGAGCCAGCCCTGAGGAAAAACTACCGTCTGGTGAGCAAGATGTATGAGACAGGCGAAATACCCTCAGACTTCAAGAAGAATATAGTAATTCCAATCCCAAAGAAAGCAGGTGTTGACAGATGTGAAAATTACTGAACTATCAGTTGAATAAGTCACAGCTGCAAAATACTAACACGAATTCTTTACAGACGAATGGAAAAACTGGTAGAAGCTAACCTCGGAGAAGATCAGTTTGGATTCCGTAGAAATATTGGAACACATGAGGCAATATTGACCTTATGACTTATCTTAGAAGAAAGATTAAGGAAAGGCAAACCTATGTTTCTAGCATTTGTAGACTTAGAGAAAACTTTTGACAATGTTGACTGGAATACTCACTTTCAAATTCTGAAGGTGGCATGGGTAACGGGTAAAATACAGGGAGCGAAAGGCTATTTACAATTTGTACAGAAACCAGACGGCAGTTATTAGAGTCGAGGGGCATGAAAGGGAAGCAGTGTTTGGGAAGGGAGTGAGACAGGGTTGTAGCCTCTCCCCGATGTTTTTCAATCTGTATATTGAGCTAGCAGTAAAGGAAACAAAAGACAAATTCGGAGTAGGTATTAAAACCATGGAGACGAAATAAAAACTTTGAGGTTCGCCGATGACATAGTAATTCTGTCAGAGACAGCAAAGGACTTGGAAGAGCAGTTGAACGGAATGGACAGTGTCTTGAAAGGAGGATGTAAGATGAACATCAACAAAAGCAAAATGAGGATAATGGAATGTAGTCAAATTAAGACGGCTGATGCTGAGGGAATTAGATTAGGAAATGAGACACTTAAAGTAGTAAAGGAGTTTTGCTATTTGGGGAGCAAAATAACTGATGATGGTCGAAGTAGAGAGGATATTAAATGTAGACTGGCAACGGCAAGGAAAGCGTTTCTGAAGAAGAGAAATTTGTTAACATCGAGTATAGATTTAAGTGTCAGGAAGTCATTTCTGAAAGTATTTGTATGGAGTGTAGCCATGTATGGAAGTGAAACATGGACGATAAATAGTTTGGACAAGAAGAGAATAGAAGCTTTCGAAATATGGTGCTACAGAAGAATGCTGAAGATTAGATGGGTAGATCATGTAACTAATGAGGAGGTATTGAATAGATTTGGGGAGAAGAGGAGTTTGTGGCACAACTTGACAAAAAGAAGGGACCGGATGGTAGAACATGTTCTGAGGCATCAAGGGATCACAAATTTAGCATTGCAGGGCAGTGTGGAGGGTAAAAATCGTAGAGGGAGACCAAGAGATGACTACACTAAGCAGATTCAGAAGGATGTATGTTGCAGTAAGTACTGGGAGATGATGAAGCTTGCACAGGATAGGGTAGCATGGAGAGCTGCATCAAACCAGTCTCAGGACTGAAGACCACAACAACAACAACAACAACAACAACAACAACAACCATTGTCCATCTGATGACATGATCACTAATCCTTGTCTCTATACTAACATTGTTGATCAGGCCCGATTTGTTTGTGGCTATAAGATATAAAATATTTTCATTGTGGGTAGGCTGCTGAACTTTCTGCTCAAGAGCATTTTCAGATAACTGTGTTCAAAAATACTTCACAAGACTGCCTGTCTGTACCATCTGCAATGAATCCTTAGATGTCCCAATTTACACCTGATAGGTGAAAGTTGCCTCCAACTACATCTCCACCTCCATCTACATGGCTACTATCCTAATCACAATAACTGCCTAGCAGAGCGTCACTGAACCTCCTTCACAATAATTCTCTGTTATTCCACTCTCAACCAGCATGCAGAAAAAAAATGAATACTTAAATCTTTCTGTGTAAGCAATAATTTTCCTTAATTTATTGTGACTAATACTGTACGAGTTAGGTATTTTGACACTACTGAATGTAGACTTTCTTTGAATATTTGAGAACTGCCATGATAGAATCAGAGGGCTGATAAAAATGTCTAATAATTAACTTGACTTTCCCTAGAACTGTTACATGCATTAAGGTAACTTAAGAAAGACTCGATTTCGACCATGAGAGAGACAATATTTTTGTCAAATGCAATGACCTTCGTATGACATCTACTCTGTCTTTCCAATATACATTCCATGCCTCACTAAATGTTTCAGAGCTTTCTACTTTGGATTTCAGCCAGCTCTCCAAGAATAATTTGAACACGACATCCTTCCTGAAGGCAGTAAATTCAGAAACTTTCTTATGAATACTTCGATAGTTTCTGTTAAAATTTTCATAGTTGAAGTGTCTTTATTTTCTAGGTGACCTGATTTCACTCACTGCATTTCAATCGGTGAGTGTGCATTGGAAGGCCTTTTTTCCCGCAATGACACAGGGTCGGCATGGTTAATGAGATTTGGCAAGGTTAATTTAATGGGTGGCCGAATGCCCTTTCTGCCACCACCCCGTACCCCCCGGGACAGAATTAGTGTACCCCAACTGTCTGTGTCTAGTGTAATCCATGGAAAAGTGTGAATGTTTCGAGCCGTGTAACTGATGTGGGGCATGGGGACCAGCCCGGTATTCACCTAGTGGGATGTGGAAAACCGCCTAAAAACCACATCCAGGCTGGCCGGCACACCAGTCTCCATCGTTAAGCTGGCAGGTGGATTCAATCTGGGGCCGGCGCGCCTACCCGAGTCCAGGAAGCAGCGCATTAGCGCTCTCGGCTAACCTGGTGGGTCAGGAGGACCTCAAACTACTCAAACTACTGCCTAGCCTAAAAAAAAAAAAAAAAAAAAAATTATTACATGTGCTCTTGATACGTAATAAGTTATGGTTTAGCCCATCTGTTAGGTTTCCTGCTCCCAAGAACAATTAGATTCGTCCCCCCCCCCCCCCCCCCTTTTCATTCTATGTCCAACACAGGTGCACATGTAATATACCATATGTAAAGGAAAATGTACGGTAAATCTCATTGAAACTTATAGCTCATTTGTTTATATTTATCTGCATGAGTATAACGATGCAGCTGGTTTTCCTGGGAGCCTGAATAATTAAAAGTGACTCCTAATAAAATTTACAATGGAGTCAGGATACAGGAGAAACACTGTGAGCAAATAAGCAGCAGAGAAGGTATTGTTACCACTCTTTCGAAAGCAGATGATTCCAACTTTCTGGGAATGTTTTTAGAATTATCTGAAATTAATTAAATCACAAAATAATTAATATTAAACAGTCAGACCCTCAAAATTTGAATCTCCTATTTTGCTTTAATGACTGCAAGATTCTGAACTTTGACAGCATAATCCTAGTGTTGTATTTTTTCTGGATCTGACAAATGGCTCTGGGCACTATGGGACTTAACTTCTAAGATCATCAGTCCCCTAGAACTTAGAACTACTTAAACCTAACTAACCTAAGGACATGACACACACCCATGCCCGAGGCAGGATTCAAACCTGTGACCGTAGTGTGGATCTGACATCACCACTTGCTACTTAATTCAGTCAGTAATTAACATTTTGAATAATTTTATCATGAAATATTTGTTACAAGATGGATGCCATACTTATAAATAGGGGATTTCTGATGATGCATAATAATAATGTTCTGTATACTTTTGTGGATTATTAACCTGAAACATTTTTCATAATAAAGAATGGTAGTAAATTCTTTGAGTCCATGCCAAACAGTAGAATCTAACCCAACAGAATTTCAAGGTTTTATTTCATATACGCATCACACCAGTGCCCCGCTATCATGTATACGTCTAACACATTAGATATGTACAGGGATAAGAAAGTCTGAATACTGTTAGACCGGTGCTCACAATTTTGTATCGATTAAGGTGAACTCTGCATCTTCATGTAAGTGTGCAATAAGTGTGCAATAAGTGTGCCTGTAAAGAATATGAAACTGTGTAGTACCTTGGCATCTTAAAATCTAAGGCAACCTAGTAAATGCTCAACTTAAGAGGTACTAATGAATTACAGATGTTAGTTACATGCCGGGCTTACAGTTTCTGGTGAGAATAATTTGAGCTGTTTTTTAACTAAAACTGTAACCTGGTCTAGGAATCAGATGACTCTCCTTCCTTATGTACCTGCAGGGAGGACATGCACTTTAGTTTACCTGTAGAAACTGTGAAATATGAAACCATAACTGGCCACCAACTTGGGTAAAGTGCAAATATAAGGGATGTATCACCTTTAAAACTTATTTCACGTCCATTCTACATGATTTGGATCTACCCTACATGGCCCCAGTTTTCAGGATATCATTTCAGTTCAACTACAAATGAGACTAAGATCCTTCAAAACAGAGGGCAACTACAGGCTATAGATAAGCAAAATGTCACACATTCCATGAGTGCTCTGCTAGGAACTGCTTCCTTTATGTAGTAAACCTCTGACCTACAAAGGTGAGTCCTACAATTCTCCACCTCACAATGCCGGTCCAGAAATCTGTAGCCTACACCACCACAAAATTGGCAGAGCCTCTGACACCCTCCACTCTGCTCCAAACTGAAGGATCTCTATCAGTTCAGAGAATGATGGTACAAAACTGTGATTTCTGCTTGCACTCTGTGAGAGAGGCCCAGCAGTCTTCACCAGCTCTGTCAGCTGTCCGTACTGATGATGCTCTCAGCAAGCCACAGACGTCACTGGTGCCCATGTGAGTCACAACTTGCAGACGATTGCACCATCCATGCTCAACAACTACAGACAGTGCCTCCTCCACAACTCTGATGAGGTCCCCAGGCAGATGTACCAAGAGCACATTGAATTTATTTCTGGCCCTGGTTGGTATTTCCTTAAAGGGCTTCATAATGTGCCCGGTGCTGGAGCTGCCAATAACTACCGAACTCCTCCCTGTGTGACTGCTCAGACCTTGCTGAAGGAGCGGCCACTTGTCCACTCAGAGTTTATGGGCGAGACCAATCAACCAGCCTTGACACTGAACACTCTCCCTCGAGGGATGTTAATGCATTACCACCTGCCACTCACTTTGCGATGAGGGCAGGTCCCCATGTCGGGTACACTGCAAGGCACCTCAGCAGCAGAGCCTCTGAGTGAAATGAATGATACCTGGGGTGTTCCATGTGACTTGCTAGATTCTCCACCACAAAAAAATTGAACAAAGCTTCAGAGCCCAATGGAATCCCTGTCAGATTCTATAGTAAATTTGCAGCTGAGTTAGCCCCTCTTCTAACTATAGTCTGTCACAGATCCCTCGAACAAAAAACCATGTCCAGTTCGTGGAAAAAGGCACAGGTCACACATGTCTACAAGAAGGGTGGTAGATGTGATCCACAAAACTACTATCCAATATCCTTAACGACTATTTGTTGAAGTATCTCAGAACATATTCTGAGTTCAAACATAATGAGGTACTCTAATAGAATGATCTCCTCTGTGAAAACATTGATCACGTGAAACTCAACTTGCACTTTTCTAACATGACATACAGAAAGCTTTGCATCAAGGCAACCAGGTACATGCAGTATTTTTAGATTTCCAAAAAAGCATTCAACTCAGTCCACACCTACACTTATTGTCAAAAGTTCGATCATGTGGGGGGTATCAAGTGAAATTTGTGAATGGATTGAGAACTTTTTGGTAGTATGGAGAGTCATCCCGATTAATAAGATCTACCAAACATATTTCAAACTTTTCCTTAATAACTGAATCCCAGAATAATCTCATTAAGGCCAAGATTTACATCACTGAATAACTGATGGAATGCCCTATGGGGATACAATGCTTGGCTATGGCTGAATTACTGGGCTGAGAAACGCAAAGTGGCGATTAGGTTCAATGGACCTTTCGCACACTGTGCGCGTTAACTGACAAATGTAGGCTTTGCTACAATGCCAAGGTATTCCGTAGATTACAGCCCTCTGCAATCCCAGATCATCCTTTATCAAATTGAGATGAGCAAGAGTCCTTGTAAGAGGGCAGAAGATTACTTTGACATAATGTTTCCTTAAGATTCTGCCTAGTTTTGATGAAATATTGCAGACATATGGGAGGAACACCCTGGTCTTGAACTGCTCCTTCTTCTTTTGATCTTGAGGGTGTCATTTCTTCCACCTTAAAGGTGTGCTGATCTGATGTGGAGAATATCCATTATCTTTGAACACAGATTGTGGGAATTCCAGCTCCTATGCAAGGCTGTCTCTGTCAGGCACAACATATGTCTAGTGCACAAACATTTGAAGGATGCCCATAATTTGTGATGGGTGGTGGCAGTCAAATGCCTTCAAATACAGATTTGTATGTGTGGGCTTTTGCTATATGGGATGCCCCAATGATCCATACACTTTCTAAAAGACCAAGATATCCGGAAATGGCAGCCAGCCAACCCTCTCCACTTCCATTGTAAATATGATATTCTTATGGATCAAATTCAGATGCAGCAAGAAGTGTAACAGTTCTTGTTCATGATGGGGCCACACTACAAAAATATCATCTATATGTCATCAGAAGACTTTTGCGTTAAGTTCTGCCGAATGAAGTGCCCTCTCCTCAAAGGCTTCCATAAGTTGGCTACCAGAGGCGAGAGAGGACTACCCATGGCAACATTCTCTATCTGTTCAAAATATTCACTGTTTAGTAAAGAGTAGGTTGAGGAAAGAGCATGATGAAATAGAGTTTGAACTTACTGCTGATGAGATGACAATGAATCCATGAGAGGGACCCTAATAAAGAGTGAGATACAGGGTGAAAATTATTGAACTATATGAAATAAAATTGTCATAACTTCTGAATAGTTTGCGTAAGGATGTTCCAACTGCACAGTTGGCCACGATGCACGATGGGAATTACTACACACATGTGCATACGCCTTGTTGTTTTTGGCCATTTGCACTTCAAAACGTCACAGATTGTGTGCCTGAGCGTATAGAGTTTGTGAAGGCCTACTGTGCAAGCAATAACAGCCTACCTGTTACTCAAAGGAAGTTTGCAACCGAGTTCAAGTTGAAGACAATCAGTTCAAGTCTGCTAACAATCAAGAATTTGATTCGCAAGTTTGAGAGAATGGGTAGTGTTCATGATGACAGTGTCGGCAATGTTGGTCATCCAGAAACAGTGACAATGTCTGAAAACACTGAGAAGACACATGCTGTGTTTCAAACCAACCACAGGAAATTGATCAGATGAGCTGCACAACGGGTGGGAATCAACCGTGAGACACTGTGACAAATTGTTGTTGAAGACCTGCATCTCTTCCCATACAAAATTCAAACCATCAGCCATTAAGCCTCAGGGCATTGGAACAGCAGTTATGTTTTGCCAATGCTATTGTCCACAAAATTGATGAACAGGACTTTTATGTTAATACGGTATGGTTTAGTGGCTAAGCCCACTTTCATTTTGATGAGTTTGTAAATAAGCAAAATTGACGCATCTGTGGGACTGAGAACCCGCATTTTGTGATCGAGATGTCTCTTCACCTTCATAAGGTGACTGTGTGGTGTGCAATGTCCAGTCACGGAATAATTGGTGTGATATTCCTTGATGGCACGATGACTACCAAACAGTACGTAAAGGTTTTGGAAGATGATTTCACCCCCATTATCCAAAGTGACCCTGATTTGAATAAGATGTGATTCATGCAAGACAGAGCTCAATTCCATCAAGGCAGTAGAGTGTCTGATGTCTTGGAGGACTACTTTGGAAAATGCATTCTGGCTCTGAGTACCCAGAGATCACTAGCATGTGTCTCGATTGGCCGCCGTATTTTCTGGATCTGAGCACATGATTCCTTTTTGTGGGGCTATATCAAGACAAGGTGTACAGCAATAACCCCAAAACCATTGCTGATCTCGAGAAAAAAAAAAAAAAAAAAAAAAAAAAAAAAAAAAAAAAAAAAAAAAAAAACATTCAGGAGGTCACTGACGGCATCGATGTACCAACACTTCAGCGGGTCATGGAGAATTTCTCTATTCGTCTGTACCACATCATTACCAATGATGGCAGGCATATCGAACATGTCATAACTTAAATCTGAATATCTGTAGTGACATTTACATGTTGAATAAAGTGTGTGCATGGCCCAGTTTGTAACTAATTTATGTCTTTCTCCCCCCCCCCCCCCCCATTTCATATACTTTAATAATTGTCACACAGTAACATCATAGCTCACTAATTAGATTAATTCACTAAGTCAAAGTGACTTCAGTCTATTAATAAAGTCACCAGAGCTGTGAACATGATGTGAACACTTCCCCACATAAGGTCTCAGTAAACACGCACGATGTCAAGTCAAGTCATACGTCAATGAGTCAATATTGCTCTAAATACGATGTAATGGAAGATGATCTTTGTGACTCCTTGGATGACCATATAACCTTGGTAGAATATAGTTCTATGGTCATAGATCTCACATGGTAACAACAGAGTGGTGTTTCCCTTATCCAATGGAAGAATGAACGTGTAAGGCTCTTCTTGTAGCTTGCATAGTGCAGTCCTTTCCATGGAGGAAACATTACTCTTCTGAGGTGGAGCTTTTTGTAAGTGCACAACGTGTATCATTTCTTACTTCTGCAGCAGCACTGGGAAGATGTGTAATAGCACTAATGAAATCAGTTAAAGGCAAGGTTCTAGGTGTAGGCATGAAGTTCAAGCCTTTCCCAAGCACCAATAGCATCAGGCTGTCCAAAACCTCTCCTTGCAGTAATGTTACTGACGTGAGTGCAAACTTTGAAGACTGTCTTGAAGCAGACTTCATAAAGACCTAGTCCAATTTTACCCAGATCATGCCATCGAACCATTCCCAGGACAGAGATAGGAGACTGGCAGCAATCTCCATGAGCACATAAAAAAGTTTTTTTTTGAAACGGCATCCAGTTCATGGTGAGTAAAACGAATCCTCTCCCTCACTAGTGATAGGCTTGCCATACAAGCAATGAACTTCACACTGGTGGTCTTGCTAAAATGTGTCATTCTGGCAAACTTCTGAATGAGGTGATTGTCTTAGCTCTTCAGTAAAAAACACAAAGAATTTAAAAAATCTCGCTCGCTTTTATGTAACTTATCCAACCGCTGTATATGTGTGATGCCATCTCCTTCCCGAAGAAGTATCTGATGTGATTCTTGAAATTTACCTGGTGTAAAGATCATCCCATGAAGTTTCGTGATTGCAGCCAGATGACATTGACTTCTTGCAATGATACTTCAGCTGACGACCATTGCTGGCTGAAATATTATAGCAAGAAGTCGTCGTCATCTTGATAGAACCCCAAAACATCATGAAATGGAACACTGTCAGCTGGAGACATTAGTTGGAAATTTAATAGTGTATCCACAGCATAATCATTGTGAAGATATACAGAAAAGGAAGGACAACAAGCAGTCACTGAGAATACTGAAATAATCTTTCGGTTCGTGTTACAGTAACCTGAATGAGTGAGCTCAAGTCATGGCATGAAAAACAGCTCTGAAAGATTACAGAACTGCTCCAGTCTGAATTACACTCTCCATATACTGCAGGTTAAATACATCATTGGGCTGTCAGTGTACTCTGCACCTTGCACGATTTGAAGAAAGGCAAAATCATGATTCATCAGACCACACTACATGCCTCCAGTCAACTCATGTGCAGTTTTGTGTTGTTTGACCAATTGAAGACATTCAGCTTTATATGCTGCTGTGAGAAATTGCCTTTCGCAAGGTAGCCAACACCAAATATTCGAGGGTCACTGCTAGTGGTTGGTAGGTTTGCTGTGGAGAAAGGTATTGATGCAGTTATCCTTGTCGGGCTGCAAAGGACAAGGTGAAGCATGCAGATGGAACTGACGCAATTCCTGTCAGATTTCAAACAAATTATCATTGACAAGGCATGACCCTTGTCTCTGGTCTGAGAAGTGGAAAGGAAGGAGAGATGCGAGAAGAGTAGAAAACAGAAGAAGAAAATGTAGGAGTACTGGTGGGATAGATAGCACGTGTAATGCTAGAGTGGGGACACGGAAGGGGATATCCAGGTGGAGGACAGAGACTGGCAAAGGTAGAGGTCAGGAAGGGTTACAGTAATGAAGGACATGTTGTTGGAAGAGTTCCCACCCGTGTAGTTCAGAGAAGCTGGTGTTGGTGGAAAGAATCCAAATGGCACAGGCTGTTAAGCAGTCATTAAAGGGAAGCACATTATGTCGGGTGACGTGTTCAACAACTGGATGAGGACCATCCAGTCATGGATGTCTCTTGGTAGTAGCCATTCATGCAGATATACAGCATGTCAATTGTCATGCCCACATACAATGCAGCAGGATGGTAGCAAGTATATTAGTGTATCATACGGATGTTTTCACAGATGGCCCTGCTTTTGATGGGATAGCAGTGTGGCCAGTGACAGGACTGAAGCAGGTGGTAGTTGGAGGATGTTTGACACAAGTCTTCCATCTAGGATTACTTCTGGGACTTGAGCCATGAGGAAAAGGATTGGGAGCAGGAACAAACAAGGATATTTCATAGGCTGCATGGGCAGTGAACCACTACTGTGGGGAGGATGTTTTTTACCTGAGGACAGGGTGAGAGGTGATCAAAGTCCTGGCGGAGAATGTTATTAAGTTGCTCCAGTCCAAGGTGGTATTGAGTAATGAGTGGAGTGCTCCTTTGTTGCTGGTCAATGGGTATGTGAGGGATGACAGGTGACTGGTGAGACAAGGCACAGGGGATCTGTTTCTGGGCAATTTTGGGAAGGTAACTACAGTCTATGAAGGCCTTGACAAAACCCTTGGCACCTCTGTTCATCACTATAGATGTGATGGCCATGGGTGGCTAGGGTGGGAACTTTTAGTGTGGAATGGGTGGCAGTTGTCACAGTCGAGGTACTGCTGGTGATTGAGAAATTTGATGTAGATAGAGGTACTAATTCAGTCATCCTTGTTGGGCTGAAGAGTACCAGCAACTGGAGGAGCAAGTTCTGGAGGAATGTCAACAGGGTGTTCTCATCCTCAGCCCACATTATGAAGATGTTATCAATGAATCTGAACCAAGTGAGTGGTTTGGGATTCTGGGTGGTTAAGAAGGATTCCTCTAGATGACCCATGAATAGGTTGTCATCCAAAGGTGCCTTACAAATACCCTTTGTTGTAGCACGAATTCATTTGTAGGTGATGAGGAGAAGTAATTCTGGGTAAGGACATAGTTGGTCATGGTGACCAGGAATGAAGTAGTTGTAGTTGAAGTCAGATGATGTAAACAGTGCAAGGCCTTGGGCACTGGGGATGTTAGTTCAGAGCAGGCACGGCTCATTGCATCCATACTGGGGAAGGTTGCAATATTTATCAATTGGAACTAACCTAGATCTAGGGCTATGTTTCACATTGGTTTGTCACCACAACCAAGATTCAATACCATACACTGAGCAAAAGTTCATATATTCTTTCCATTTTATAATCAACTACTAAATAGCACCAAAAGCTCACTCCAAGATAAAAAAATCTATAGGTAGCACTTTTATCTCCCAGTGTCACATTTCCTGACACTTTATCAAAACAAGTCACACTAAAAGATGCATTCTGGAGAGAGATTTAATACTGCATATATCAGCTTCACTATATGCTTAACATTTTTTGGGTTTTCAATTCCAAACCCGAGATGTTTAAGTTTAGGGTGTGATCAATCCACAGCGTTTATACTAAAACCAAGAAATGAAAAAGAATACAGAGAATAAAAAAGGGAGGAAGAATAGAGGCCAGGCTGGGCCACCAAGCAAGGACTGCCAAGGGACCCCCAGGGAGGGGGAGCATGTGATGGGTGCTCCACCAACCCCTCAGATAGTCAATGAGATCAAAAAGTTCTACCTTACAGGGATGAATAGAAATCACCTTTGTGGGTGAAACAAGAGGTCAGCCACTGTGGCATTGTCTGCTAGTACCAGAGGGAGTGTGTCAGGAAAATTAAGACGCGGCCTCAAAGCAGCTAAATTAGGGCAGTCTATGAGTAAGTGGGCCTCTGTCAGGTGGCCTCTGCATTGGCTGTGAGGGAGATCCTCACATCAGAGAATATGGCCATGGGTCAGCCACGATTGGGCAATGCTGAGTTGACAGAGGACAGTGGATTCCTTGTGAGAAGCATACACGGAAGACTGTCATGTGGCTATGGTCTCCTTAATTGTCCTCAGTTTGTTTGGGGAAATTCGGGCAGACTGTTCTGAGTTCCAGAATATACACAATTGAAAATTTGGTTCTGGGATCCTCATTTCCACAATAGGCATCCTGAAATAGGCATCTTGAAATCCCAACATGACTTGGGGTGGAGGGGGGGGGGGGGTGAAAAACACTAAGGGAGTCACTACAGACAAGAATATTCTTTCCAGTGGAAGGATGAACATGGCTAAGGGCTAGTTTAATGGGCATCAATTCAGCAGTGAAGACACTACAGCTGTCTGGCAGAGAGCAGAGCTTGCTGCACCACGCATGTAAGTATGCAAAGGCTGTTCGTCCGTTGATTTTTGAGCCATCAGTGAACACCACTTCCAAACCCAGATATGTCTCAAGGAGAGCCAAGAACAGGGAGAAAATCGTGGGGTCAGTGGAATCTTTTGGACCAAAGCAAACTTCAAGACAAATCTGATGTTGGGGGGTAAGCTATAGGGGTAGATGTGATGTGTACCTACCAGAAGTGACAGTGAGGGAAGTTGCAGTTCCGAGCAGACACACTGGAGGTACGCAGCAATTGTACACCCAGTTCTGGGTTGCTGTTGTGGGAGGTGGAGCTCCCTTCCAGCAAAAAGGACATGGTATTTAGGATGTTCACAGAAGCTACAAATGCATATAGTGTAATTCAGCAGTTGTTGTTGGCACTTGCTGGTAACGGAGGGGTTCCTGCCACAAGTAGTAGGCTGCCCACAAGGCTAGTTCGGAAGGCTCCTCTCACAAGTTGGAGCCCACAGTGATGAACGGTGTCCACTATCTGCAATGTTGAGGGTGACGCGGAACCATATGCAACACTCCCATAATCAAGACGGGACAGAATCAGGGCTTTGTAGTGCTGCAAAAAGGTAGAGCGATCTGCATGCCAGCTAGTTACTGAGGCAGTGAAGTGTTCACTTTTGCTTAAGTTGGCAAAGGTTGGAAAGTCTTGTCAGTCGGGAATCGAAGTCTAGTCCCAAAAAGCAGTGCATCTCAATTACAAGGAGTAGGTGATAGTCTGAGAAAGCTCTAGGTGTGGGTGGGCAGCATGATGGTGACAGAAGTGCATGACAAGTCTTGGCTGCTGAAAACCGAAAGCCATGGGTGAGAGACCAAGACTACACCTTTCATATAGTGCCCTGAAGGTGATGCTCAGCAGCATCCATACTAGAGGAGCAATAATAAAAGTGAAAATCATTGGCATATAGGGAGAGTGATACCAAAGCCCCCACAGCTACTGCTAGACCACTTATGGCCACTAGAAAGAGGGGGATGCTCAGTACAGAGCCCTATGGGACCTCAATCTCTTGTAAAAGAGGGGTACTGAGCGAAGCACCCACTTGAACCCAAAATTTATTGGGCAACAAGAAGTTCTTGACAAAAATTGGGAGTGGACCCCAGAGACTGAACTATTGTAATATAGTAACAATGTGGTGACACAATCATGTCATTCGCCACCTGTAGGTCGTAAAAAACAGTGATGAGGTGCTGACGACGTGCAAAGACCATACAGATGGTGGACTCCAGGTAAACCAAATTATCAGCAGCGGATCGGCCTTTGTGAAAATCCTCATGAAATACAGCCAAAAGGCTCCAAGACTCAAGGAGCCATTGCAGCTGCTTGCTCATCATGTGCTTGAGCAACTTGCAGAGAATGCCAATAAGGCTGAATGGGTGATAACTGTCCATCTCTAGGTGGTTCTTATCCAGTTTCAGTACTGGGACTGTCATGCTTTCTCGCCACTGAGATGAGAACTCACTCTCTTTCTAGATCTGATTAAAGAGGCCAAGGATGTGATGCTGACAATCCAATGACAGATGTTTCAGCATTTAGTTGTGCATGCAGTCTGGCCCCAACCACACTGGATACCGTGGGCCATCCAGTGGATAAATGGTAGAATAACAGGAGAGATCAATGGCTGAATAAGTTTCATGTGCCACACTGAAGTGGGGGGAGGCATCATAGTTTAAGAGGCAGAGATCAATCTGTGCCAGTAAATTTTCAGTGTCTTTACCATGGGCAGTAGTCATTGTTCCACCCCACAAAGGGCTGTTGTTGTTGTGGTCTTCAGTCCTGAGACTGGTTTGATGCAGCTCTTCATGCTACTCTATCCTGTGCAAGCTTCTTCATCTCCCAGTACCTACTGCAACCTACATCCTTCTGTATCTGTTTAGTGTATTCATCTCTTGGTCTCCCTCTATGATTTTTACCCTCCACGCTGCCCTCCAATACTAAATTGGTGATCCCTTGATGCCTCAGAACATGTCCTACCAACCGATCCTTCTTCTGGTCAAGTTGTGCCACAATCTTCTCTGCTTCCCAATCCTATTCAATACTTCCTCATTAGTTATGTGATCTACCCATCTAATCTTCAGCATTCTTCTATAGCACCACATTTCGAAAGCTTCTATTCTCTTCTTGTCCAAACTATTAATCGTCCATGTTTCACTTCCATACATGGCTACACTCCATACAAATACTCTCAGAAACGACTTCCTGACACTTAAATCTATACTCGATGTTAACAAATTTCTCTTCTTCAGAAACGCTTTCCTTGGCATTGCCAGTCTACATTTTATATCTTCTCTACTTCGACCAATCATCAGTTATTTTGCTCCCCAAATAGCAAAACTCCTTTACTACTTTAAGTGTCTCATTTCCTAATCTAATTCCCTCAGCATCACCCGGCTACATTCCATTATCCTTGTTTTGCTTTTGTTGATGTTCATCTTATATCCTCCTTTCAAGACACTATCCATTCCATTCAACTGCTCTTCCAAGTCCTTTGCTGTCTCTGAGAGGCTATGGGCATTGAAATCACCAAAGACTAGGGAAGGTGAGGGGAGCTGTGAGAGTAAGGCAGACAGTAAATCCTAGGACATGACATTATCAAGAGGGAAATAAGCATTACAGATGGTAAAATCCTGATGTGCCCTTACCCAAACAGCCACAGCCTCCAAAGGTGTATCAAGACACGCAAGGTCACTATATAGAGTCCAGCACCTGATACCCTCTCATAGTTGGTATGATTCTTAAAATAACATTGGTATCCACAAAGGGCAGGGTTCCAAGTTGCTGGAAACCACTTTTCCTAGATGCAAAAAAACACTTTTCCTAGATGCCAATACATAATACAGGGTGCTTAATAGCTGCAGTAGCTCAGCCAGGTGGTTGAAAAACCCATTTCAGACTGTCTGAACACTGTGGAAGCACAAAGCGACTGGGCAGAGGGGAGGGAGGCAGGTTGTGACGCAGGGTTATGTGCTGCCTCCAGTTGAGACATCAGGTGATCCATTAACATAGGTTCTTTGGCACATTGACTGGGGAGATCTGGTGTCTCAGGGGCCACCAATATCTCTATCTTGAGTACAGGAGTAGTACATGCAGAGTCTGGTAACATGGGAGTCACTGGAGTTTCCTTTGTCTTAGAAGGCTTCCTTCTGTCCCTGTCCTCCTCCTCCTCCTCCTCCTCCTCCTCCTCCTCCTCAGAAGATAAGGACTTGGAAAGTTTCCTTGAATTGGTTGCAGTGACAGACGAAGAACGAGAAGTCCAATGGCCTTCAGCCACTGTCTGGCATCTGACTATGGCCCAACAGGAACCATGGAAGGAAGAGTTCCAAGAGACCTCTTCCTAGTTACAGAAGCCAGAGGAAAATGAGGCCCCTATGGCTGGGGGACGGGGACTGGTGTGCATGGCAAGTGGGGAGCCAATGCTCCCGAACTGGGTGCGATGGAAGCACTAGGAGGAGGCCCAACTGCCTGGAGGGCAGGTATTAGTGGGCAGCTACGAGGGCCCGCTGTAAGAGGTGCAACAGAGGAAAGCACCATCAGCAGAGAAGTTGACAACATAAGATGTAGCGTAAGATTGTGTCATTTATAGGGATTAAAACACTCATACTTTTTTTTTCTTTTGCTTCCTGATTTATGAGCTTTTCCAGGGTCTTATATTCTGGGAATTTCTTCTCCTGCTTAAAAGTGGAGCAATATAGCGAGCAGGAGGACACACAGGGGGAAGAGGAGTAGGAGATTAGTGTTTAATGTCCCATCGACAAAGAGGTCATTAGAGACGGAGCACAAGCTCGGATTAGGGAAGGATGGAGAAGGAAATTGGCCATGCCCTTTCGAAGGAACCATCCCAGCATTTGCCTGAAATGATTTAGGGAAATCACGGAAAACCCAAATCAGGATAGCCGGAGGCAGGTTTGAACCATCGTCCTCCCGAATGCGAGTTCAGTGTGCTAACCACTGCGCCAACTCGCTTGGTGGGGGAGAAGAGGAGCACAAGGAATGATCACATCCAAAGGATGTCCATAATTCCTGCAGACAGGGCTAGCAGTGCAACAGAAAGACGTATGTCTTAACTTCATACACCTGAAGCATCTCTTAGGAGGAGGAACATTGGGTTTCATGTCACACCAGTACACCATCACCTTGACCTTCACAGGCAACATATCACTCTCGAAATCTAAGATGATGGCCTTGGTAGCAACTCTGTTTTCCCTTAGCCCCCATGGGCACTATGGATGAATCCAGGATTAAGTTTTCACCCTGCAACGGAGAGTGCACCGATATGAAACTTCCTGGTACATTAAAACTGTGTGCTGAACCGAGACTTAAACTCGGGACCTTTGCCTTTCACAGGCAAGTGCTCTACTGACTGAGCTACCCAAGCATGACTCACGACCCTCCTCACATCTTTACTTCAACCAGTACCTCATCTCCTACTTTCGAAACTTAACAGAAGCTCTCCTGCATACCTTGCAAGACTAGCTCTCCTGAAGGAAAGGACATTGCAGAGACAGGACTTACCCGCAGCCTGGGAGATGTTTCCAGAATGAAATTTTCACTCTGCAGCAGAGTGTGCAACAATATGAAACTTCCTGGCAGGTTAAAGCTATGTGCTGGACTGAGACTCAAACTCCAGACCTTTGCCTTTCACGGGAAAGTCCTGAATTCGAGTCTCGCACAGTTTTAATCTCAGATTGCAAAACAAGGTCATGGTGAAAGATGATGCTCTGGACCTTATCGAGACCCTTGGGGTGAGCGACAGTCATGGGAATACCACCCAACTTTTCGCAAGTGAGCAGTGCCCGTGACTTTGCAGGAGACGACATTTTAATCAGGAAGGAACTGCTATTCATCTTGGAGATGGCTGCAACTTCCTCATATTTGTCTTCAATGTGTTCAACAAAAAAATAAAGGCTTTGTGGCTGGAAAGGTGTCCCTGTCGCTCCTAGTACAGACCAAGGACTTGGGAGGGGGGGGATTTTTCCCCTTGTTGTCTAGTCCTGCATTCCTCCTATGTTGTGGCCAGGTAAATGAACATATTGGGATCATACTTTGTTGCATTATATGAGGCCTTTCGATTCAAAGAGACTGCTGGGGCCATGTGGCCACCAGTGGGAGAAAGTTTAAGTCGCTTCATGTGTGAATTGCCCGCCATGGTGCCACCCACTCCACATGGGAGCTCCCACTGTAGGCGCCACCCGACCACAACGGCTACCTCATCATTTATCCATTGCTGGGAGTCCCCGTGCCCTAAACATGACAGGCACATATTCTATGGCATAAATATGGAGTGTGTAGTGCGGACACCAACACTGTGAACAGGGAGCTACCAGCATGCACGACCACCGACATCCCCTCCCAACCAGCATGCACACACACAATAGTGTGGCTACCATACTGGGGTTTGGGCATGCTATGATAACAGGGAGGAAATGTGCCAGGGTGGAGGTGTGGAAGGACACAGAAGCGGAGCATACACCACAGCGACCTTCCCTGCACAACATGCACTTCTGTAAAATTTGGAAAAGATGGCAGGTCAAACCCACTAATGGGGGACCATATAATCTTTCATGGAAGGTGAAGATAGCACAGGGAGTGAAACTGGAAATCAAGACCAAAATTGTGAACCAAGTCCAGGCAGGGTCTGCACCAAAAGAACCTGCTGATGGAATATCGTACGAGGTAAGAGAAAGTGGAAGTGTAGGTTTGCAGCACAGAAAGAGAAAGTAGTGCTGCAATGGCTGGGGCCCCATGATAGCCAAGAACATACTCACTGAAGAGAGGTCAGGCCCCTGGGGCAATAAATACTGTATTGCGATCAAATCGAGCAGTGACATAGAAAACAATCTTCCTTGGTCCATATTCTTTAGCACAGTCACACAATGGAACAAACTCTCTCGAGAAAGAGTTCTTATACATACAAAACATCTAATATTACACAACATACATCTATTAAATTATTAAGAAAATCCCAGGCTCTTTTAGAAAATGTGAAGGTAAAAAACTAGAGGCAGCAGGTCATGAACTCACGAACTTAGGCTCAGTAACTCTGATCTGTGACTACATTCACTACACTACTGTGATATTGCAGGCTTACTTCACTTCAATTATATGATGTGCTAATCGCCAACATACATTTAACTGACATTTAATTCTAAAAAAATCATACCAACAGACTTTTTTTTATCTTTAGTACACCATTGCCTTGATATGGCATACTTTCATAACACCCAAGTTATAAAGTCAAAACAATGACATAAGTAATTTCTTTAATCCCCAGGACACTTTCTGTCATTTCCTTACAACAAACTGTACCAATAATGACATTCTTCAAGAGAGCCACAATGTGTTAGAACTTTCAAACAGAAATTATTCATACAACCCACTAAATATGGGGTTCAATGGAAAACAATATGGCATCACCCAAGTTCTTCTTCAGTCAAATCAACTGACATTCTCTCACACAAAATATGGAGCATGAGAAATTGGTAAGAGGGAGTTTGTGGCATCCTGAGGATGAAAATATCATAATTGGGATATAGTTCAGAAACTCTGGACTGAAATCGCAGGTTTATTCAAAACCTCAAATAGGCAAAATCTTTACTGGAAGCTTTAGACATCGATTTTATTCAAGTGAAAAGGGTGGTGTATCATATATGCTTATAGCTACTGTACTGGGTCGTTTTAGTGGTAGGTTGTCATTAGTTGTTTACAAATTATAATTATTATTATTACTGCTTACTTGTGTTTTATGCCAGTAGGGTAGTGATTTTTTTAATACGAAGTGATCTGCAAATGTGGTGTATGGTACGTATTTCCACTTTTAAGTGCATTAGATTTTCCGAGAATCTTATGCTACACTTTATGGCTGTCTTTCACTCCTGTGCTAAATGACAGTCATTGAAGGTTAACTGACATACAGCTGTACAACTTTAACTAAATACAGTGGAACAGAGTCTTTATAACTTGCTTTCCAAGGTCACCACAAATGACCTTGAGTATGTAATAGAATGTTTCTCCCATCATCTCATACATTCGTTAAACTGTCTGGTTATTCCAATAACTGAGGACAGAGTGTGTAGCACTTGCCACCACATTCTTTAAAGGCAGGAAAGCTCGTTCATATGCATTTGGCATCTCTTTAATAGCAGAAGCCACTATACAGCACTCGTATCCAAGCACTCATATCCACCACATCCTAAGAGGTTGAAATCTAACCTGCTTCATACATAGAATAGATTCTAACCTAATCTAACCTCCTTGACCCCAACAAAAACTGATGAAGGGGATTGTATGCACTATTATCATGTTATTGGCTGATGTTATCAGGTGACCTCTGCTGATGGTGTCATCGACCATTGTTGGTGCCGCTATGAATGCAGCCTTAAGCTGAAGTGAATGATTCTTCAAGAGGCCTATAAGAGCTGTTATCTATGCCATGCCCTCCAACATCTGTTACATAGGGCTCAACTAGCATTCCACATGCAGCATGAACTACTACCTGTTAAAAAAACATCAGTTGATATCAACATTTCCAAAAACATTGACTGTCATTACGTAAATTCATATGGGAAATATTCAATGTCCTGATAATTAAAATGCTGTAATCCATTATTGCGAAATGTCTTTTCTAGTGGCTCCATCTAAGAGCCTGTAACTAAGGGCTCAGCCTGGTGTAGAGGGCGGTGGCTATGATAGTGACAAGCAGAGCATCAGGTGCTAAAAGCACAGGAACTGCAGATTGTCAATGGAAGAAATGATTGGTGTCATTTACACAGGAATGTGAAATCTACATCTTATATTCTGCAAACCACTGGAATGTCAGGCAGAGAGTGTACCAGTTACCAGGGCTTTTTCCCATTCCATTTGGGAATGGAGCATGGGAAGAGCAACTGACTGAATGGCTCTATACACTCTGTAATTAATATAATATTGTCCTCACAATCCCTATATGAGCCATAAGCAGGGGGTTGTAGCATGTTCTTAGAGCCATTGTTTAAAGCTGGCTCTGTAAATGTTGTAAGTAGGCTTTCTCAGGATGAAGAGGGCATCCTGTCTGGCAATTTTCCCTTGACCTGGGGTTCTGGGTGACTTTTCCGAACTCTGCCCGTTTTTCCTAAACCTCTCCAGTACTTTTCCTTCACCTCTCTTCCTTCTCCCTTCTTTTTTTTACATGTGTGTTCTCCTGCCACTGCTTGACAAGTAAATATTTTATATAGCCAATTACTGAATATTTGTACAGCTTCTTCACACAGTACTTCATGAATAGATAACTGCATCATCAGCACACACACACACACACACACACACACACACACACACACACACACACACACACACACACACACAAAAAAAAAAACGAGGTTACTATTAATGTTGTCCACAAGGTCATTAATATATAACAAGAATGGTAAGGGACTCAACACATGCCCTGGGTCACTCACGAAGTTACGTCGGCATATATTCACAACTCTCCATCCAAGATAATATGCTGTCTCCTCCATACTAAGAGATCATCATCATTACGATAGCAAATATCACTTGTTACCCCCATATGATCATACTTTTGATGAAAAGTGTAGATGTGGCACTGAGTCAAATGCTTTTCAGAAATCAAGAAATACTGCATCTGCCTGACTTCATTGATCTATGGGTTTTAGTATATTATGTACGAAAAGTGCAAGTTTGTTTTCACATGATCAATGTTTTCAGAATCCATGCTGGTTGGGATGGAGGATGTCACTCTGTTCAAGATACCTTGTTATGTTTGAACTCTGAATATATCCTAAGATTCTACAAGAAAAGGATGCCAAGGATGTTGGACAGTTGCTTTGCGGATAGCTTCTTCCACCCTTCTTGTAGACAGGTGTAACCTGTGCTTTCTTACAACTAATGAGCACAGATTTTTGTTCACAGGATCTACAATAGATTGAGGTTAGAGGAGGGGCTATTTCAATAGCACATACAGTATAAATCAGACAGGGATTCCACCACACACTCGGGCTTCTGTTTTATCAATTCAGCTGTTTTTCAACACCACTGACATCTTTCTCACTCATCTTTCAGAGGTGGTACAACAATTAAATTATGGCAATACCACTGAGTTTTTCTTTCTAAGAGAACACTTGAAAATAGAGTTAAGTATTTCTCCTTTTGCTCTGCTACCATCAATTTCAATTCCTGTCTCATCCGTGAGTGATTGGACACTAACTTTGGTGCCACTAATACCTTTAACATGCGATCAGAATTTTTAGGATTTTGTGAGAGACCTTCCAACAGTATTCTGTTATGGCAGTCACTAAAGGCTTCAATCACTGCTCTCTTGATTGCCAAACACATTTCATTCAGTATTTCTCTATTTATAGCTGTTTGCTTTATTTTACACCTATTTTACAGTATTCTCAATTTAGAAGTTTCATTACAGTGAGTGTATGCCACAGAGGGCCCTCTCCCAGAATGAACTGTTCTACTGGGCGCATATCTATACAATGCATAGTCCATTATTCTTTTGAACTTGAGCCTGAGTACCTCTACATGCTCCTGCCCTGTGCTGAAAGTTTCAAGTGCGCTTTAATGTTAGCAGTCATTTCATTGTATCTTTCTGTGACTCAATGACTTCTCTACGTGGTGACTAGCAATCTACCTTTTTCATATTGTTGTTACAGAATACATTAATCTTTCTAAGTGTTTTAATTGTCCTTTGTACTTAGGTAATAGTTGTAATAATTGTTGCTACAACAGCCTCTAGATCACCTATACCAGTTTTGATGTGGACGTTTTCAAAGAGCTCTGGTTTATTTGTTGCTGTTAGCTCTAATATATTTCCATCATGAGTGAGGTTCTGAACTATCTGTTGTAGGTGGTTTTCAGCAATGCATTCGCTGATGTTCCACAGCATGTTGTGTCACAAACAAGGATAACAGACAGATGGTGTTGGCCTACAAGTGCAGAGATTCTCTCTCTGGGCATAGTAACTAGGTTTATGAATGTCAGAAAGCATGTAGACGGTAGGAGTGCAAGTACTGGTGGGTGGTGGGCATGAGGAAAGAGAGAGAAACTCCGGGGAGTGGTTCTGAGTTGGACCTAAGGATTTGAGGAAGGGCTGGAGATCCTGCTGGATTACTGTGACAGACCTTGTAGGTGGATACATCTGACAGCTAGCTGAGTCCCTACATGGTGAAATTCCTGCAGTTCATAACCACAGTGGTGGAGTCTTTGTCAGCAGGTAGGATTATAAGATTGGGGTCAGTTTTTAGGTGAAGGATTGCAGTTCTTTCTGCAGACATCACGTTGATTTCCTGGCTGAGGGATTTGGGGAATGACGGGAGGCAATGGTTGAGGTTAGGAAAGTTTGGAACGTTAACAGAGGTGATTTGGGGCCAGTAGGGGTGGATCCTGGTTGCAAGGGACTGAGTCAGGCAGGTTTGTAACACATACTTCATTACCATAATACTGGCCACAATCTCCACTAACCTTCTGCAGTCACAACCTCTTCTCAACAGTCTTCTGTGTCATTGTCATTGTCTGATGCACAAACTCATCGGCTATGGTGCCCAGGTGTTGCGTTCGTAACTCGTGCACCTACTGCTTCTCCTTTCCACATTCCAATCTCATACTCCTGCTGCCTCCCTCCGATTCGCCTCACCAGACATCCTTTCCCAGTCCTCCCCCTCACTCCCTGCCTGTTTTTCCCCCCTGCTGTACAGGAGTGTGTGTATGTGTGTAGGGGGAGGGTGGGGGGAGGTGGTGGCAGAGCTTAGTATGTGCATGTACTCTATCTCAAAAAAGAAGATTTGTCTGAAAGATAGTATTTTTGTTTGCATGCTTTTCGACGACTCAACATTTCTACTCTTCAGTGAGCTATCACATTTCCTCCCAGATTATTTAAAAACTGATGTATGGAAGAAAACATTGATAGTAACCAAGGAAAATTTAGCTAAGGGAACTAATAATTTGTGACAATGAATTACTTAATTTCAGGAAGTGAAAGGTATTGTGTCACTTACAGATGAATAAGAAAGTAAGGGCGACACACTACGTAGCTTGCAGAACTAATAGTTTTGTCATCAAAGTGGAGAGAGGGATATGTTGGGGGAGTTTAGAAAGGCTAGAAGTCATCAGGCCCCAGGTTGAGAGAGATCCATCCACCTGAGGCAGGTTTCTCTCATCCTGGGGTCTGAATAACCGTCCCTTGCCTTTTAAACTTCCACAACATACCCCTCTTCTCCCTTCCTGAATGATGAAATCATTACTTCTGAAAGCTATATAATATGTCCCTTTTAATTTAAATGTGTCCATAATTGGTAATAAACATTTCACTACTGAAGTTAAGTACCAGCTAACAATACTCTCTCTCAATTAATTAGAAGTACTAATATGCTAGCCGCTAAAATCTAACACTTGTCTTACCTTTTGTAGCAACATTTTTAAGCATTAGTGTTTTAAGTATTCAGGTAGTGCGGTTGCAGCACAGCGAAATCCGAGGTTACCAGCAGAACTATCCGGAGTGTTCTGGCTCCGTGCTGCACATCTGTATCTGAAGCAATAACTGTGGTGGCACATATATGAACCACCTTTTTTCACTTTGTCAGTTCCTGACTCAGGACCCGTCTGAAAAAGTGGAATCCATAACCGTTAATAGAAGACACTGTGTATGAACAGACTTTCAATATTATAAGCACTAGATTTATTAGTGACAATATTATGAAAATGATAGACTGCTGCTCACCATATAGTGGAGATATTGAGTTACGGATAGGCGCAACAAAAAGACAGTCAAATAAGTTAGTTTTTGGCAAGAAAGCCTTCAGTGACATTAGACAACACACTCCCGCCCCCGCCCCCCCCCCCCCCCCCCCCCTCTCTCTCTCTCTCTCTCTCTCTCTCTCTCTCTCTCTCTCTCTCTCTCTCTCTCTCTCTCTCTCTCTCTCTCTCTCAACACACACACACAAATGCAACTCTCACCCACATGCCCACAAAATCTGGTTGCTGAGGCCAGAATGTCCCCCACTACTCCTGCCACTATCATTAATCTGACATTTTCAAATTGATCATTCTTCCTGCATCATTCTCAAGTATTTTTGTGTTTTATTTTCCATACCTTCCTGTGCCATGCAACCTTTTACCTCTTCTCCCAACACTCCCACCTGTAATAAATGTACTATCAGATCATGACATGCAGCTCCTTGTTTTAGATGTAAATTCTAAGCAGATTATCAAGACTGCTAAATCTGAGTACAGGAGAGTATTCAATCAACCAAAAATTGAGTATTTTAGAAAACTGCTCAAAGATATGAACTGGAAAGATGTTTATAGTGCTCATGACATGAATGAAAAATATAACACATTCATGAATAATGTCAGTACCATCTTTGAAAACTGTTTTCCTCTAAAAGTTACTCAAATTAAACAGAAGTCTATAATAAAACCATGGATCACACAAGGAATAAAGGTTTCCTGTAAGACAAAAAGGAAAATGTATCTGTCGACCAAGAATAGCTCCAATGCTGATGATTTAGCTAAATACAAGGAATACTGTAAAATATTTAAAAAAGTAATTCAGACATCTAAACAAATGCACTACGAGAACAAGATAGCAATGCCAGGGAACAAAATAAAAGCAATATGGGATATAGTGAAAGAGGAGACTGATAGAACCAGAAAGGAACAGGAGCAAATAGCACTAAGGGTAGATGACACATTAGCAACCGATGGGCATAGTGTGGCAAATCTATTTAACAATTACTTTATATCTGTTACTGATAGAATGGGATTGTCAGGAACAGTAAATAATGCTCTTGAATATCTGAAACTAGCCTTTACAAATAGCTTTAGGTACATGAATATGTCACTCACTTCACCAAAAGAAATAACTTCCATAATAAAATCTTTAAAAACAAAGCATTCTAGTGGTTACAATGAAATATCAACAAAGTTAATTAAGGCATGTTCTTGTGAGTTTAGCACAATTCTAAGTTACTTGTGTAACCAGTCAATTATAACTGGGACATTTCCTGACTGGCTGAAATATGCAGATGTTAAGCCTCTATTCAAGAAAGAGGATAAAGAGATGCCATCAAACTATGGACTGATTTCTCTTTTGCCAGCATTCTCAAAAATTTTAGAAAAAGTAATGTACAGGCAGCTTCTCAACCATCTGACCACAAATAACATATTACCAAGAACAGAGTTTGGATTTCTGAAGGGTTCTGATATCGAAAAGGCTATTTACACATACAGTGAAAATGTACTTAATTCATTAAATAACAAGTTACAAGCAGCAGGTATTTTCTGTGATTTGTCAAAGGCATTCGATTGTGTAAACCACAACATCCTTTTAAATAAATTAGAATTCTATGGTGTCACGGGCAGTGCTGCAAAATGGTTAAGTCATACCTAGCTAACAGGAAACAAAGGGTGTCAGTACAAGGGACTAGTGAATTAAGTCATCTGTCATCATCAGAATGGGAAGAAATTACATGTGCTGTCCCACAAGGATCCATCTTAGGGCCATTGCTTTTTCTTGTGTACATTAATAATCTCTCATCAGTTACACTGCCAGAAGCAGAGTTCGTTTTGTTTGCAGATGACACAAGTATTGCAATAAATAGTATGCCGAGTGTAGTTCTAGAAAGATCTGCTAATGATATTTTCATGGATATTAATAAATGGTTTAAAGCCAACTCACTGACATTAAACTTCGAAAAGACTCACTATATGCAATTCAGGACCTGTAAGAGGTTTCCACCCAGCATATGCATAAAATACGAAGAAGAGCAGATAGAAGAGGTTGACAGTCTTAAATTCCTGGGATTACAACTTGATAATAAATTCAGTTGGGAGGAGCACACCACAGAACTGCAGAAACGCCTTAACAAATCTGTATATGCAATTCGAGTGTTAGCAGACATAGGTGACATAAAAGTGAAAAAGCTTGCATACTTTGCCTACTTTCATTCCATAACGTCATATGGTATAATATTTTGGGGTAACTCTTCAAGTCAAACAAAAGTTTTCAAAGTCCAAAAGTGTGTATTACGTATTATTTGTGGAGTAAACTCACGGACGTTTAGTAGAAACCTCTTCACAGAAATGGGTATACTAACTACTGCCTCTAAGTATATTTACTCCTTAATGAAATTTGTCCTAAATAATATCTCTCTTTCTCCAACAAACAGCTCAGTTCATACATACAATACCAGGAACAAAAATGATATGCACAAGGACTTAAAAGCACTTACTTTAGTTCAAAAAGGGGTCCACTACTCAGGAACACTCGTCTTCAATAATTTGCCAGCAAACATAAAAAATGTAGTTACAAATAAAGATCAGTTTAAAAGGAGCCTGAAAGACTTACTAGTGGCCAACTCCTTCTACTCCATTGACGAATTTTTTAATAAAAACAAATGATGTATTGTATACATTCATACTATTAGTATTGTTATTTCAGCTAAAAAAAAAAGCGACATGTTCCACATCCATGAGGATCTCCTCAACACGGATCACGGGTCTATGGAACGAAAAACTAATCTAATCTAATCATCTAGTCTCTCCATAGACTTGCAACCCACATTATAATCTTCTTATTTTTTTACTTTTTTTGTCTCATTGCATTCTCACGTCAATTTCAGTTGGTTTTCACCTTTCATTATCTGTCTACTCTCACAGGTTTCATCTTGTTTCCCCATACATCACCTGTTCCATCCTTTTTGTGATTTTTCCCACATATTTTGGCATAGTTTTGTGATTTTTTTCACCTGTATTTATACGTTATTTACATATTTTTAAGTGTTTGTATCATCCAGCATGGATCACTGCACATTCCATCTGTGTCAATTCAGAAAAGTTTCCTTATTCCTAGCCAGAACTCAGCCCCACATATTGTTCCTGCACGGTTGCTTGGCTTATGGAATCCCTCCAAATGGACTTACCATCAAATCACCCATCTCCTGCTGCTGCCCTTCCTTCCACAACGACCTCCATCTGTTCAGATTCTGTGAGACCTAACATAGTCCTGCAAAACCATGTCAATCAGGTACAAACCTCCTTGCAGTACCTCCTCTCCAGCCTTAAAATTCTCCTGTTATGCAATACCAAATTCCTGGAATAATATCTTACACAAAGTCTTGCCTTCCAGGAACTAGAGCAGCAGGCACTATGCCACCTTAAAAAGCTCTCCAATCTGTTCACCTTCTATTCACATCATGGACTACCACTATCCATCACCTCTCTACAATAATGCCCAACCCCCCCCCCCCTCCCCTCTCCCCGCCATCCTCCATAGCCAACTACATTTACCCCTCCCTCAAAAACTCCCTCTCACCACCCCACAGAATACAGAAGCTAAACAGACCTGAAACCCAGTCGGGAACCTTTCCTCCAAAAGCCTTAGCCCCACAGAATCATCGGTCCTTTTAAGGCCTCACCTCCCCCTCCCAAATTCAGTCATGCAGGATGTTAAAGACCTTCCCTCCTTCTCCCAGTCCCCACAGTGGCAACACTATTTTGCCACCAACCCTACCAATCAGACTCAACCAAAGACTTGAACTCTGGCTGACTCAGCTCACTCTTCCATTCAACCATGATCCACCCCCACTGCCCCCCCCCCCCCCCCCCCAAATCACACTCTGTTAACTTTCCAGAATGTCATAATCTCAGTAATCTCAAACCTTGCCTCACCATCATTCCCCAAATTCCTTAACATGCAAGCTAACCAGACATACGCAGAAAACGAAGTCTGGCCTTGGCAGCCAGAGACTGTTGTGTGTGTGTGTGTGTGTGTGTGTGTGTGTGAGAGAGAGAGAGAGAGAGAGAGAGAGAGAGAGAGAGAGAGAGAGAGAGAGAGAGATAGAGAGAGAGAGTGGAGAGGGGGACGCACGTGACCATCTTTGTGTCATGCCTATCTGCAACTTAACATTTTCGGTATATGGTGAACAGTAATCAATTTTCCATTGCTACATTTATTAGTGTTTGAAAACTATCAATCAAAATTCAGGGTTAACGTAACAGTGAGGACACACCTCCATCACACTTTACTCTGAGTTAACTTACACTTTATTTGGTTATTTTTTTACACTTTCATATATACTTAGCATCACTGTTTATGGCCATCATCATCATCATCATCATCATCATCATCATCATCATTTAAGACTGATTATGCCTTTCAGTGTTCAGTCTGGAGCATAGCCCCCCTTATACAGTTCCTCCATGATCCCCTATTCAGTGCTAACATTGGTGCCTCTTCTGATGTTAAGCCTATTACTTCAAAATCATTCTTAACCGAATCCAGGTACCTTCTCCTCGGCCTGCCCCGACTCCTCCTACCCTCTACTGCTGAATCCACGAGTCTCTTGGGTAACCTTGCTTCTCCCATGCATGTAACATGACCCCACCATCTAAGCCTGTTCGCCCTGACTGCTACATCTATAGAGTTCATTCCCAGTTTTTCTTTGATTTCCTCATTGTGGACAACCTCCTGCCATTGTTCCCATCTACTAGTACCTGCAATCATCCTAGCTACTTTCATATCCGTAACCTCAACCTTGTTGATAAGGTAACCTGAATCCACCCAGCTTTCACTCCCATACAACAAAGTTGGTCGAAAGATTGAACGGTGCACAGATAACTTAGTCTTGGTACTGACTTCCTTCTTGCAGAAGAGAGTAGATCGTAGCTGAGCGCTCACTGCATTAGCTTTGCTACACCTCGCTTCCAGTTCTTTCACTATGTTGCCATCCTGTGAGAATATGCATCCTAAGTACTTGAAACCGTCCACCTGTTCTAACTCTGTTCCTCCTATTTGGCACTCAATCCGTTTATATTTCTTTCCCACTGACATTACTTTCGTTTTGGAGATGCTAATCTTCATACCATAGTCCTTACATTTCTGATCTAGCTCTGAAATATTACTTTGCAAACTTTCAATCGAATCTGCCATCACAACTAAGTCATCCGCATATGCAAGACTGCTTATTTTGTGTTCACATATCTTAATCTCACCCAGCCAGTCTATTGTTTTCAACATATGATCCATAAATAATATGAACAACAGTGGAGACAGGTTGCAGCCTTGTCTTACCCCTGAAACTACTCTGAACCATGAACTCAATTTACCGTCAACTCTAACTGCTGCCTGACTATCCATGTAAAGACCTTTAATTGCTTGCAAAAGTTTGCCTCCTATTCCACAATCTTGTAGAACAGGCAATAACTTCCTCCTAGGAACCCGGTCATATGCCTTTTCTAGATCTATAAAGCATAGATACAATTCCCTGTTCCACTCATAACACTTCTCCATTATTTGCCGTAAGCTAAAGATCTGGTCCTGACAACCTCTAAGAGGCCTAAACCCACACTGATTTTCATCCAATTGGTCCTCAACTAAGACTCGCACTTTCCTTTCAACAATACCTGAGAAGATTTTACCCACAACGCTGATTAAAGAGATACCTCTGTAGTTGTTACAATCTTTTCTGTTTCCATGTTTACAGATTGGTGTGATTACTGCTTTTGTCCAGTCTGATGGAACCTGTCCCAACTCCCACGCCATTTCAATTATTCTGTGTAGCCATTTAAGACCTGACATTCCACTGTATTTGATGAGTTCTGACTTAATTTCATCCACCCCAGCCGCTTTATTGCACTGCAATCTATCGACCATTTTTTCCACTTCCTCAAATGTGATCCTATTTCCATCATCATTCCTATCCCATTCTACCTCGAAATCTGAAACATTACTGATCGCATTTTCACCTACATTGAGCAACTCTTCAAAATATTCCCTCCATCTGCCCAAGGCATCCACAGGATTCACCAGCAGTTTTCCTGACCTGTCCAAAATACTTGTCATTTCCTTCTTACCTCCCTTTCGAAGACTGCTAATTACACTCCAGAATGGTTTTCCAGCAGCTTGACCCATAGTCTCCAACCTGTTTCCAAAGTCTTCCCACGATTTCTTCTTGGATGCTGCAATTATCTGTTTGGCTTTGTTTCTTTCTTCAACATAACTTTCTCTGTCTACCTGGGTTCTGGTATGTAGCCATTTTTGATAAGCCTTCTCTTTCCTTTTACAGGCTGCCTTGACTGTATCATTCCACCAAGCTGTTTGCTTCATCCTACTTTTACACACTACTGTTCCAAGACATTCTTTAGCCACTTCTAGTACTGTGTCCCTGTACCTTGTCCATTCCTTTTCCAATGACTGTAATTGACTACATTCAACTAACTGGTACCTTTCTGAGATTGCTGTTATGTACTTGTGCCTGATTTCCTTATCCTGAAGTTTCTCCACTCTTATCCTCCTACATATGGACCTGACCTCCTGCACTTTCGGCCTCACAATCCCAATTTCACTGCAGATTAAATAATGATCAGTGTCATCAAAGAATCCTCTGAATACACGTGTGTCCCTCACAGCCTTCCTGAATTCCTGATCTGTTATTATATGGTCAATGACAGATCTGGTTCCCCTGCCTTCCCAAGTATAGCGGTGAATGTTCTTATGTTTAAAAAAGGAGTTTGTGATTACTAAGCCCATACTGGCACAGAAATCCAAGAGTTGTTTCCCGTTCCTGTTGGCCTCCATATCCTCTCCAAATTTACCCATAACCTTTTCATACCCTTCTGTTTGATTTCCAATCCTGGCGTTAAAATCACCCATGAGCAGAACACTGTCCTTGGCCTTTACTCTAACAACTACATCACTGAGTGCCTCATAAAAACTATCCATCTTATCTTGATCTGTCCCTTCACAATGCGAATATACTGACACAATCCTAATTTTCTTGCTAGACACTGTCAAATCTATCCACATCAGTCGTTCATTTACATGCCTTATTGCAACTACGCTGGGTTCCATTTCTTTCCTGATGTAAAGCCCTACACCCCATTGTGCTATTCCTGCTTTGACTCCTGACAGGTAGACCTTGTATTCTCCCACTTCCTCTTCTTTCTCACCCCTTACCCGAATGTCACTAACAGCTAAAACGTCCAGCCCCATCTTGCAGCCTCTGCCAGCTCTACCTTCTTCCCAGAGTAGCCCCCATTGATATTAATAGCTCCCCATCTCATTACCATTTGTTTGCCAAGTCGTATCTTAGGAGTCCCTGGTTTGTCAGTTAGAGGTGGGACTCCGTCACCTCCAAAGGTCCGAGGCATTTTGCTCTGATTGTTGCCAGCATCATATTTAAAGTACCAGGGAAGCAGGTTGCTAGCCTTACTTCCCCCCGAGTCCCATAGGGTTTTACCCCTAACGGCTGAGGGACTAACCGGTGGATTTGGTAGTCTTTGCCGTATGAGCACAAAGGTGACCATGACTCAGAATATGTCCGAGATGCCCAGCCTTATTCCAAAGTAACTGGTATCCCGACTGTCAGGACCACTTACTTGGCCACTCATACGTTGCCCGTGGTTCATGAAAGAGGCTTCACCATATGGAAAAGAATGAAAGCTTTAAAATATATTTGTTAGCAGGAAACGTTTAACTAGAACAATCAACAAAAGAGGCTGGGAATAACAGTAAGATTGAGGCAGAAATTGTCAAATGCATCATCCATCAGCCACCTAGTTCAGTTTTTTAAATGATTAGTGAGGACTTAGTAGTCTAACATTTCCCACACCAATAACAGAGATTTTACGAACTTCAGACAACCTGAATCATGAAAAAAGCCAACACTGAGTACAAATGTCATACAATTAAACAGCAACTAACAATGCTAGCTGTCACTGAGCACTCTCTCTCCACGAGTCCTGCATGAAATACGATAGCACCAACATGTTACCACTGTATCTTAAAATATCAGCTAATAAATATGTAAAGCTGAGGACATTGGTCCATGGGAAAAACTGTCCATTCCACAACAACTGAAAAGCTGTGACTATGTCACAAATGCACACTTCCTGCATTCCACTGATGTCCCGAACATGCTGGAGGCATGCAGTAACTGAGAACACAGCTCATACCCTAATAGTTCATTTCCACCTCCACCTCGACAGCTTATTCTCATCAAAAACCCACAACACAGAATTGGTAGCATGAGGAAGTGGATATACGATGGACGGTTAAAAATTATTTACACTTTTGTCATAACACACCTTAAAAATTATTACACTACCTTCTACAGACATCACCTTGCAATTGTTACCACTGTAGTCGTGTAAACATCTTTCAATTCAGACCTCTTTAGTTGGATTCTGTTAGTGACAACATAAACATGTCCTCTTCCACTAGTCTGCACCAAAGTGGAATAAGCAGTGGTTTTACTTTTTTGATTGGAAGGGGTGAAAGGAGCTGAAATTCACTGAAGACTTTCAGAATAATACAAGAATAGTGTCATGTCACAGAAAGTTTTCATTTGTGGATCAGGATGTTTGAAAGTGGCTCAATAAGTGCAACAGATGAAGAGGGAGTGGACACCTGTCAATGTCCACCATGGTCCAAAAGATTCAGCAACCTCAAAAGATAGTTTTAGTGGATAGATAAGATACCAACAATATGGTAGTATCTCTTTGGACATCAGTCATTGTTCTGCCTTTCAAATCATCAACAATGAACTTTGGAAAGTGGGTATCAAGACAGCTTACTGAAAAACTCAAAGTCAAACAGTTTACTTCTGCCAATTTTTACTCAACTGTTTCAAAAGGGAATGTGCCTCATTTTTGACTTCTGTCTGCAGTCACCTGTAATAATATGTGGGTTCACCTTATGTGCCACAATCACAGTACTAGAGTATGGAATGGGAAGACCTTGGGTCAACACAGACAATACAGATTACTGAACAATTTCCATTGTTTTATTGAAAAATTCAAGTGCAAAGAAGTCTTTATGAGTTTTGTTATAGCCACACTCCTTTGCCTATGTTTTATATCACATTTTAAAAGGATGGCAACAGATTACTACAGTCCTGTACATGCTCAAATTGACTGAACTATCATTACTAGTTATTGTAAAGGCCTCTGCTAGTACTAATGTCTGCTGTTGGCTGCTCAAGCAGTTCTTTTCTTGTTGCCCTTATTGCAGAAATAGATTCTTACTGTCATCAACTCTGTGTTTATAACCAGTGATCAATTATGTTATAATAGCTTCGTGCTCAGAAAATTCTAACTACAACCACTGAATCAAAAAGACTAGTGTCAGGTTGTGTTGTCAGCATGTCAAATGTGCTTCTCCCTTGAACAGCTTCCAACCAACTCAGAAGAGATTAGGGCAAATACAGCACATGTATATGTATACTGCTACTTTTTCTGAGTTATATATAGTCAAGGACATTGTAGATACATTATATACTTCAGAACACTGTAATAATTATAAGTCAAAGTACACTGCTAAGTTTGACCCCCCCCCCCTCTCCCTCTCTCTCTCTCTCTCTCTCTCTCTCTCTCTCTCTCTCTCTCTCTCTCTCTCTCTCTCTCCCCCCCCCCCCTTTTTTTTTAAATAGTAGGCCTATTTCAGCTGAGCTGCCATCATCAGGTTATCTATAAGTCAAGGTTAATAATTTTGGTACATTATTTCTAATTTTATAGGTAATTACTAAATAGGTTTCATTACTATATATTTTTACAAACATGCAATGGTTTTGATATCCATGTGACATCAGTGATTCTGTCACATCTATTTGCTTGTCAAATATGTTCTTTTGGTCAGATGCAGATGCAAGATGCAGATTAAAATAAGTGATACTGTAACCATAAACCTTGTTGGGAAACATGTCAACAAGCAGAAAAAAAGATGCACCTGCAAAAATTAAAAAGGACATATAGCACAAAAATTACAAGAAAGAAATATTTAATTTCATTTGTAATTGATTACAAATGAATAAGCAGGACTAAACATAGTGTCTATCAAAACTTATCGATCTTATCATCCCATCTGGTAAGTCTCTCCTGACCTGGGGTTCTGGGTGAATTTCCCAAAATCTACCCCTTTTCCTAGACCTCTCCAGTTCTTTTCTTCTGCCCCTCTTCCTTCCCCTTCAACCATCCTGCCTGAAGAAGGAGCCACTGGAACTGAAAACTTGCCTAATTATAACCATATTTTATGTGTGTCTTCTGCTGAGACTTGGTGAGTAGATGTTTTTGTCCATACAATTATATTATTACTTTATGCAGTTGTCAAATTATGTTTTTTGTATTAGTATTTTTGTGACAGCTTATTTGACATAATCCAGCAATTAATACTGTTATATTTCTCCTTTTTCTGTATGTTATTTACAAATTTTGTTAGTCCTATTTTTTTCTTAGTTATTAATTACTTTACTTATTACTTGCATGTCCACATGAGACTGCTAGATATTGTCACTGTAATATATTTTTGTGGACAAGTTTTGATAGACACTATGTTTAGTCCTACTTATTCATTTGTAATCAATTACAAATGAAATTAAACACTTCTTTCTTGTAATTTTTGTGCTATATGTCCTTTTTAATTTTTGCAGGTGCATCTTTTTTTTCTGCTTGCTGACACGTTTCCCAACAATGCTTTATGGTTACAGTATCACTTATTTTAATCTGCAGCTTGCTGTGAATTTAGTGATAATTCAATCTCTGGTTGTTTGATATTATTTGTTGCTATGTATCTATCCACTGTCCTGACAGATAATTTTTATGAAATTTCCTATGTTTTGTTTGTGTTTAAGTTCAATTTGCTCATTCAGTATTATCTCTGGGTGTATGAATGTATGTAAACAGATTTCCATCTCTTCCAGCATGTTTATTACTGGCCCTTTAGGCACTGTATGTAAAATTTGGGTAGCTTGTTCTGTATTATCTACCCATATGCTGCTATCCCTTCCCCTTCGCAGATTGCTGCTTTCGTTCTATGTGACAGTTGCAGTCGAGTCCAAGCCAATGGAGATGGTGGTCATTTGTGCATGAGGTGTGCTTCTTTGTGTGAATGAAGGTGTGTGTGTGTGTGTGTGTGTGTGTGTGTGTGTGTGTGTGTGTGTGTGTATTCTGTTCTGACAAAGTCTTTGGGTAAAAGCCAGTGTGTAAGGTCTTTTCATTGTGCCTGTCCGCAACTTACCATGGCATCTTCATCTTCATGGTAAGCAGCAATCTTATCTTTTCCTTATATTGTTGATATTCAAAAGTTAAAAAATATGTAGAACCATAAAAAAGAAAATATGTAAATACAGATATAACACAAAGAACAAGAAAAATATAACAGTAGCAATGATAAATATCTACATAACAGTAATGATAAGCAGAACTGGCTGTAACCATACAATATCGCTGGATTACCTGTCAAATAAGGTATCACTAAAATACTAACATAAAGAATATAATCTGACAACTACATAAAGTAAGTCAGCTAAGGTGATAACCAGCAGGTATTCTTCCAATAACACCAAAGGAACATAATTAATAAGCAGACAGATAGTGACAGAACCACCTACATCACATGTGTGTCAAAACCATTAGACATGTAAAAATGTAATATAATGAAAACCATTTTGTAATTATCTATAAAATTAGAAATTATTTCAAGATAATTATGAAGAGCACTAAATCCCTGTGTACTTTAATAAAACTGCTAGAAAGCACAAGAAATTACTGGAAGATTAAAAAACCTTATACTGTTTAGATCATAACATTACGTGTTGCTTGGATTGTGCTAGAGTAACATCTGAAAGGAGGACATCAACACGCTCAACTACAAGTGACTTGTGTGTGCATTTTGCTACACAGAGTGCTGAAGACTTTGGTGTTTGGGCCTACATAATGTCATTATGAAACAAAAAAAATTATAAACATAAAATATAGCAAAATGACATATCCTACTGAAATGTTTCATAATCTTATCTAGTTCACAGAACTTACTGGATTTGTGGCCGGTTCTGTGGAATGTTTTGTTTGCCACCAATCCGCTGTCCATTCCCATACATTCCCAATAATGTTGTGTAGTCCATAAGCATTTGGTGGGAATGCTGTAACAGGTGCAGTGCTGACATATCCATCTTCCCCAGTATTGTGCTCTGGAAATTCTCCCTGCCAGATATTTACCCTGAAACATTATTTTAATTCCCATTTTTTACAGTTTAACTGTAATTTGTGTAAATACAAATGTTCATAGCAGGCAGACCAATGACAAAGAGGGTGTTTGTAATAAAAGTTTCTAATATCATGCAACAGTCCCGTAAGTTGGCAGTCTTGCAAGGAACACCCTGTAGAATGTAGAAAGTACCACTGTGCATATCTGGAAAAATTATAAATTCTATTGGTATAAACATGGCTGCTCCAAGCTTAAGGTGTGAAAGCTAATAAAATTCATAAAAAAATGGAGATTCACAAGGAAGATAGATTGTCACAGCATCAAGCATAAATGCAGTAGTTAGTAGCAGCTGATCTGACTTCATTGGCACGCACCACTAGTTCAAGTCAGAAAGACTGCCCCATAACTCCACAGAAATTTATAGTAGTATTAACCACAGAGACTGAAATCCAGTAAACAAATTTGACAGAATTCATGTTTAAATGACATGTTATGTCTGATTTATGCCAATTACATGGCTTTTATTGTATGCCACATGGTTTAAGAACAGGAGTGCCAAACTGTGGAATACATGAAAAAAAATCAACTGCACTGAGCAGAAATCAATGGCCCATGTACAAAACTTGGTAGTGGGAAGTGCAAACCAACCAGCAATTCAACTAAAATAACTGAAGTTTAGAGTATGTAACTGATTGCAGAGAAGATTAAGTTGACACTTTGGGAATAAATAAGTCATAGTTTCAATTGTCTGTGAGCACATTTTTAATGCCAGTAAATGTTGCAGCATGACACTCCAGGACTTCATACACTCTGTGCAACAACCATGACCATTTATACATTGAATTTTGAGTATATTTTTTGCATTTTCCCAGACACAGTAAATTATGCCCAAACCAGGGATGCTGTGTTGCCTCATCAGTAAAATGTGATTTTCAACTATCAGCTGCCTTTGGCTGTGGAACTGAAAATCAGAGTGTTGCACTTATCTTCGAATGTCTCCATCAGGAGGTATCCATGTTGTGACAAAGCAAGCTGGGATATTTTTAATTCCCTTCTTGTTTTGACATCTGCCTACTTAAAATTCATTTTTTCATTTTTGACTATTTACTATTAACATACATGAGCATTATCTGCAGTTTCATAAAAGAGAAAGATTGGCCCTCAGTGTTAAAGAATATAACACCAGACCTAATTTTGCACTTAGTTTTAAGTATGTATTTGATATTCTAATTTATTTTGGTTATTCCTAGTTAGTTTTGGAGTGCACTCAGCCTCGTGCAGCTAATTGAGGAGCTACTCAACTGAATAGTAGCGGCTTCGGTCAAGAATACCATCTTATGACCGGGACAGCAGTGTGCTGACCCCATGCCCCTCCTATACGCATCCTCCGAGGATGACACGGTGGCCGGATGGTCACGGTGGCCGGATGGTCCCGGTAGGCCACTCATGGCCTGAAGACGGAGTACTCTTTTTTTTTCTTCTTTTTTTTTATTTATTCCTAGTTAGTAACTTTCATTATAGGGTGAAATCATTAACTATTTCATAACTTAAATTCTATTGTTGACGTATAAACAAATATAAATTCTGTAATGATTGTAAATATTTGGAAGACAAAGCTCTAGTAATCTTAAAGTATCTATTTAGCTCTATTCAAAAACATGTCAGCAAAACCAGCCCTTCATTAATTCCAAAGTAATTAACAGTTTTGTCAAAAGTATTTTTTGTGTAACTATATTTGTTAATTTCACAATTTCAACAAATAATTTGGCATAACCCTCATAGTAGAAGAAACTGCTAAAAAGAACCAATTTTTTTATGTATTCAGTTAATTTAATGAGTTAAGTTTTAATTGTAATTTCTGTAAATTTAACTTCGAACAATGTGTAGTTCCAGCCCTGATTATTGTGATGATATGTAAGGGCCCAATTTTTGGTCACGATACAGTCAGTCCATGGCAGAGTTACAGACAAGTAACCTGTGCTGGTTAGAACAACAACAATGCTTTGTATTAACTGTGGAACAAGTGTTAAACAACTAGGCCATGTGTAAAAACAGTGACAGTGTCTGCTCCACATGTACCTGAGTGTTCTTCAAGACCTGTGAACTTTGTGGTTAAACTTTTACTGCTCGTAGATGTTCAACAGGAAACTATTGTAGCAGTATGTGGGGTTTCGCCTGCAAACTAATAATGAGGCTTATCGAAGGTTAAATAATTGTGCACTGGCCATATAACTATGTAATATTGGGGGATGTGCAAAGTGAAAATTAAAGTACAATGAAACATAACTGTGCACCTATTGGCTACATAATTTGTAGAAGTCGCGTCGGAATCCACAACCCCATTTTTCACCCAGTGTAGAAACACAGTACGCCGACACCAAGGACAACAATCAAAACAATTAAAAGCAGGTGGAAATGGCACAATGTGAGAAAGAAGATTCAGAAATATCACATATGACATCTTTCAGTGGATGTGAACTAAAATGACAATTTACAGTTTTTTTCTGTATCTTAATTTTAGTTGAACACTTGCCTTGTTACTTTGTGTATATTATGTGTGTCATACAATAAACAGAATACCCTCAGATTTCATCTGAAGTAACTGCCATACTTTTGCATAGCTCAAAGAGTCACATTTCCTACAAAGATCCACTTCATTTTCATTACAATTATAATTATGTCTTCAACTCAAGTCTGTTCCATGATCCACTTGTTCATTTTCCTGTTGTTCTTGGCAATGCCAAACAATGTCCTCGTTACTTGCTCAGCACCCCTATTTTTCTTTTTCTGTCCATCCAGTTATTATAAATTTCTACTATTTTCTTTTTGATCTGATCATTGTACATTATTTTAGTTTATTGTAACTATTTTTCATACTTGCTCTATCACTTTTTTTAATCTGATGCTTAAGTTTACTTGTACTTGAGGCAAACAGTACAATGTCATAAGCAAAGAAAGGTGTTTCAGATATGATCCATTAACATGAATACCTTTTTTGATTATTAACTCATGGATTTAAAAAGACTGCTGAGTATACTTTTGGTGGATAGAGAATCTCCATGCCAACTCCTCTTCCAATTTTTAATTAATAGCTCGTTCCTAAAAGGTCTTCTCTACAGATTTTGTTCAAAGTGAATCACAAACGTTCTCAAAACCTATGAATTTCAGATGAAGTGGTAATTTGTACTTATTGTTCCAATCCATAATTCTGATAATGGCTTGTAAATGGTAATTTCTGCTGTGTCTAGTTCTGAAATCATCTTGTTCCTTTTACAGATTAAAAATCCAATTTTTTCCTATGTGCTTAGTGACCATTTTAAGAATTTTTGTGCATTACAGATTGGAGACCTATTAGTATAGTATCCTGTTATATGAATTTGTTCCAGTATTGATTCTACCGAAACCCCACCATCTACAAATGTCTCTCCTTTCTCCATACTTTGAATGACACATGTCAATATTTTAATTATTAAATGCCTGTATTTCTGATTCATTTCTTGAATTATACAAACATTTACGGATATCTTGGAATGATTGTATAATTTTCCCTTCTGTTGTTAGTTACTATGCTACTGGTCTGGTGCGATGTCTACCCACCATAAACTTCTGTTTTACCTTCTCAATGCTATTTTCATATTTCCTTGTTTCTCTTACCACACATTCATTATATCTTTTGTGTCCTTCCAGTCGTTCACTAGTGATTCTCACCTGCTTTGCTGATGGCATAAGTTCATTTAATAATTGTCCCTAAGGTCTATGGAAGTATAATCTTCATTCTCTAACCAGCAAAATGTGCTGCTTAATTTAATCTAGTGTGCCTCCTTATTGTGTAGCTCCATGGCTCAGTGCATACGCACCTGACAACAAATCTAGAAGTCTAGGCTCCAATCTTCTATTTGTACTAGCACTAGCACATAACTATTTTCACCTCTGGCAGTAATTTGTTACTGTAAAAAATGCAGGATCCCTACAATAGTTGGGTAACTGTATCCAGGGGTTGGAGGAAGGCAAAAACACACCACACCCAAGAGGACCGTGTCTAGTAAAGCACTGCGATGTTCAAACCAACCTTCAACCTGAGGACAGCTTTACTTACCTACCCTTAAAGTCTCAAAACCTACATTTTCTCCTTCTTGTCAGATGAGTCTTTTTCTTTCTAGCTCTGTATCTCTTTTTACACTCATCTGTGATCACTTGCAATTTGAAAAGGGTTTAGAAGTGTCAAATGCTGTGTAATTTATTTTTTGATGGATGAAATCATGAGCGATGAAATAGTGAAGGCAGCAGAGGATCGAGTAGGTAAAAAGACGAGGGCTAGTAGAAATACTTGGGGAACAGAAGAAATATAGAAATTAACTGATGAAAGGAAAAAATATAAAAATGCAGTAAATGAAGCAGGCAAAAAGGAATACAAACGTCTGAAAAATGAGATCAACAGTAAGTGCGAAATGGATAAGCAGGGATGGTTAGAGGACAAATGTAAGGATGTAGAGGCTTATCTCATTAGGGGTAAGATAGATACTGCCTACAGGAAAATTAGAGAGACCTCTGGAGAAAAGAGAACCACCTGTATGAACATCAAGAGCTCAGATGGAAACCCAGTTCTAAGCAAAGAAGGGAAAGCAGAAAGGTGGGAGGAGTATATAGAGGGTATATCCAAGGGCAACGTACTTGAGGACATTATTATGGAAATGGAATAGGATGTAGATGAAGATGAAATGGAAGATATGATACTGCGTGAAGAGTTTGACGGAGCACTGAAGGACCTAAGTCGAAACAAGACCCCGGGAGTAGACAACACTCCATTAGAATTACTGACAGCCTTGGGAGAGCCAGTCCTGACAAACTCTACCATCTGGTGAGCAAGAAGTATGAGACAGGTGAAATACTCACAGACTTCAAGAAGAATATAATAATTTCAATCCCAAAGAAAGCAAGTGTTGACAGATGTGAAAATTACTGAACTATAAGTTTAATAAGTCACGGCTGCAAAATACTAACGCGAATTCTTTAGAGACGAACGGAAAAACTGATAGAAGCCGACCTCGGAGAAGATTAGTTTGGATTCCGTAGAAATGTTGGAACACGTGAGGCAATACTGGCCCTACGACTTATCTTAGAAAATAGATTAAGGAAAGACAAGCATATGTTTCTAGCATTTGTAGACTTAGAGAAAGCTTTTGACAATGTTGACTGGAATACTCCGTTTCAAATTCTGAAGGTGGCACGGGTAAAATACAGGGAGCAAAAGGCTATTCACAATTTGTACAGAAACCAGATGGCAGGTATAAGAGTTGCGAGACATGAAAGAGAAGTAGTGGTTGGGAAGGGAGTGAGACAGGGTTGTAGCCTCTCCCCGATGTTATTCGATCTGTAAATTGAGCAAGCAGTAAAGGAAACAAAAGAAAAATTTGGAGTAGGTATTAAAATCCATGGAGACAAAATAAAAACTTTGAGGTTTGCCAATGACATTGTAATTCTGTCAGAGACAGCAAAGGACCTGGAAGAGCAGTTGAACGGAATGGACAGTGTCTTGAAAGGAGGATATAAGATGAACATCAACAAAAGCAAAACGAGGATAATGGAATGTAGTTGAATTATGTCAGGTGATGCCGAGGGAATTAGATTAGGAAATGAGACACTTCAAGTAGTAAAGGAGTTTTGCTATATGGGGAGCAAAATAACTGATGATGGTCAAAGTAGAGAGGATATAAAATGTAGACTGGCAACGGCAAGGAAAGCATTTCTAAAGAAGAGAAATTTGTTAACATCGAGTATAGATTTAAGTGTAAGGAAGTCATTTCTTAAAGTATTTGTATGGAGTGTAGCCATGTATGGAAGTGAAACATTGACGATAAATAGTTTGGACAGAAGAGAAAAGAAGCTTTTGAAATGTGGTGCTACAGAAGAATGCTGAAGATTAGATGGGCAGATCACATAACTAATGAGGAGGTATTGAATAGATTTGGGGAGAAGAGGAGTTTGTGGCAGAACTTGACAAGAAGAAGGGACCGGTTGGTATGACACGTTCCGAGGCATCGAGGGATCACAAATTTAGTATTGGAGGGCAGCGTGGAGGGTAAAAATCATAGAGGGAGACCAAGAGATGAATACACTAAGCACATTCAGAAGGATGTAGGTTGCAGTAGGTACTGGGAGATGAAGCTTGCACAGGATTGAGTAGCATGGAGTGCTGCATCAAACCAGTCTCACGACTGACGACCACAACAACAACAACAACAACAACAACAACCACCTCATTTTAAGATTCATTTAGCTGTTTCCAAGGACCTAATGCATGATCACAACATTTCTGGCAATTTTAAGTTTCCCACTGTAAAATTTGTTTTTGGTTTAGTTTTCATTTTAGAATCCCCCATTGTCATCTTGCAGTGAGATTTGCTGTTATTTATCATCTTCTGTAACTGTCAGTAGATGTCGTCTACCTTCTCATCAGAATGTGAGCATGCTGGTACACGCCAGTACATGTGAATGAGTTTTGAAGACTATCTTTTCCCATCTACATACCATTTGTTTTTATCCAATTACTCTCTAATTGAACTGATTTTTGACACTCTAGTTAAGCAACATATTGTTCCCAGATAAAAAGTAGTAGAAACAATTGTGTTCATTAGTTAAATATTACTGGCTACTTCCACATCTTCAAAAAGCAAGGTGACCTGATTACATAAACAATTATTTACTCTTATAATCAACCAAGCTACATACATTTACAGGCTAATTACACAGGAAAAAGAAAAGAATAAATGTTATCATTCAGTTTAATATTCACACAAGTATAAATGTGGATGATTCAAAACAAAATTATACATACTTATTATTAAGCAGTGTCACTGAAACATACATAATGGTAGACCAAAGGACACTTGCTAGTTCTGGACTTAGCTTTCGAAGTATAGCCTGCATCATGTAGGGGCATAGGCACATGCGCGTGCACATGTGTGTGAACTCCAGCTAATCAAAGGATAAGTCCGAAAGCTAGCAGATTTTCCTCCTTTTGTGTATGCCTATCAACAACTCAATACTTCTGTCTTTTGGTGAGTGGTCTCTTTTAACCTTTATGTAGTCACATTCTACAAGTACTTTCCTGTAACATTCAACATTAAACCAATATTGGTTTGGAACTTTTGGGTGCTCAACAGCAAAATTATTAGGATCTCCCTAACAATAATATGAGAAAATGCAGTTAATTATGTATAACTACTGTGCCTACTGATTGCTCTGAGGAAACTGGGTAATCTAGCCAATGTGTCAAACCAGTAAAATCTTCTCCGCAGCTGCCTGTGAAAAGTACAAATGCTGCACATAACTTACGTTTCTCAGTCTCAGCTAAATGAGAGATCAACTTCACAGGTACACTAGGAGCTGCTCTTTTGTTCACAAATACATTCCATTGAAATGTAACATACAATCATCAATACAGCACAAGCAACACGAGTGGATGAGCCTTCACACAATGAAGTATGAGGCATGGTGAAATGAATTTTTCATTCTTATATGCTTCACTGCTAACTCACATCTGCATAATCTATTCATGAGTATTTCAATATTTTATCAATTAATTTTTTCCATTTGTTAAAAATAATGGACTGAACAAAATGTTAACCCGAATATGTAAATTATTCTGTAAATATAAATTATTCTATGATGTCTGAAGCAATGTGTGTTTATAGTTCATAATTTTAAATCTCATTCCTAATTTAGCAGAGGAATTATTAACAATGATTCTGTAATGTGATGAAAATGAATGTGCTGTTTAACAAAGAAAATTATTAAAATCAGTAAGTCAGAAAAGCAAGCCAGTACCTTCCTCCAGGAGGCACAATTCCCAGTATTGATCACACAAACAATTAAAACAGAAGATAATGCTTTGAACTTTCAGAACAATGCATTCCTTCTTCAGGAACGAAAGAGTGATTGGTTGATGGAGGCTGGAAAAGATAGGATCACTAAGACCCTTTGTTAAAAGGGGCACCACCTGTTACGAGTTTCTGCTGAAAAATAAGGTAAGTCTGCTGTTAATTAGAAGTCTCATTTCAGCAGAAGCAATTATTTAAAATTATTACTTGTATTTAAGAAGAAAGAAAATCACACTTGTATATATGCAGCACAACACATGACAGTTATACAGGTCATAAGTAGGCAGGTGCTGTTAGTGTTGCTAACATGAGATTAATGAGAGAATTATCTCCAAAGAATGGTTTTTATCCAATGATAATTACTTGTGCACAATGATTTAATATTTTAATACCAACAAAACTAGACTAACTAGCTTATTCAACTGTTAAAAAAAATCTTTATCTCTCCATATGTCACTGGGTAATGCTTCACTATGTGTCAATAAAAGACTACTACATCTTTGCCAGGAGCCTGATATATTGTTTTACATGCTAGAGTTTTTCAAGTCAGATGCTTGAAACATGTCCTTAATTCAGTTAAGGCTCTGGAACTGGAGGAGGAGTAGTAAATCATGAAGAAATACTAATATGCAGGGCTCTTTGGAAACAATGTGAGATCATCTTGCCTTCAGCTATCGAGCATAATTCATCATTCCACCAGGGGAGACTGTGTTTACTATTGTGAAGATGAATGTTTCAATGACTGGATGTATGACATTCATAATATGGTCCACCATATCATGCTTATCACCTCTGTTTTTCAATGTAGCCAAATAGTTGCACAATAATCAACTCACTCTGATTAATATTAATTTTGGCAGATTTTTCTATAGGTTTCTTGTTATTGTAGGTGCACTCAGATTTGAAATGTCAGTAAAATAACAATTATTACCCACTTTTTAATCATAATGTCTAGAAGGGCAAAATGCACACGCAAAATTGTCTATGGAGGAAGGTAACACTATTGCTCAACTTAAGTACACTGTATAGCTTCAGTTCATCATACAAAGGTTTTGTGACAGAATGAGTCTTGAACTGTTGGCACCTCTGTGAACTAAATAGAGCACTAGAATGCATGATGAGAATTAAAATTCACTTGGGGGTATAACCATGAGAATCGTTTTAACTCTTTGGTGATCTCTCCATGAATAGAATTATTTTGCCCAAAGTACACCAAACATACAGTAACAATAGGTGACACATGAATGAGCAAAGAACCCATTTATAAGTGGATCTTAATGGAAATATGCTCCAACTAACATGGTACACTGAAAAATAAACTCGTGCCATTCTATACTTTTAGACTCTAGAGGGTATTCCTGTGAGGAGCTAATACCATAGATGATGGTTCTTTAAAAAAGTTGTTCAATAAATCTCGCTAAAACTGAATATCTTGCACTGGGGAAAAATGATGCAATGGATTTGGAAACTGGCAAAAAAGGAAGTCAATCTTTTAAATATCTTGGAGTAATATTATCTGTTGGTGGAAAGAACGCAAATAATGTTGAACAAGCCAAGAAGACAATCAGACAGTTAAATTCTGTTTCGTGGAACAAAAACTAACAATCAAAATTAAAAAAGTAATATACCATACAACTACGGAAAGTATTGCTATATATGTGTCAGAAATCTGGGAAATTAATAAAAGATATAAACAAAGGTTTCCTGCAACGGAAATAGACTACTGGAGAAGTAGTTAGATGAATATCAAGATTGGATCACAAAAGAAATGTGGAAATATGGAGGGAAATTGCAGTTAGAGACTATCATATACACAACTGAAACAAAAAGGCTACTTTGGTATGGGCATCTTTAAAAGATGGATTGTACAAGGTGTCTGAAACATATATGGCAGTGGATACCTTCACAAGAAAAAAAAAAAAAAAAAAAGGTAAAGAGGCCATGGAAACAGGATGTAGATGAAGGAAAGCGAAGTAGAGATTTGCAATATGGAGACTGGAGAAACAAAAAACAACAGAAAATGGGAAGCAAGTACATTGTAGGGAATGATAGGAGCACCTTTGCACTTTGCCACATAAACATTTACAGCTGTCAAGTCTTCTACATTATTGGAAAGTGACATATGTTAGCTACTCTGTATGACCTTCCACAAATAACCCATTAATTTCAGAATCTATGGAACACAAGTATACAGAAATCTTGGATATACTACAGTGCAGTATTACCTACAACAAACTTCTCAAATGATGATAAACCTTTAATTTGGTATTTTTCAACTTTTTCTATGTTGGTAAGCTGTAGATTACTGTTTGGCGGTAAACAGAATACAAGCTGTATAATGTGATTAATGGTAGCTACCTTCCCCACTCCATTCTTAGAGAAAAAGCCAAAGGGTAATGAATATCTTTGTATGTTTTCATACAGCTCTTTTCTTACCATTACACAATATGTGCCCACTTTCTGTCCAACATATCTCTTCTTCGGGGAACCCAGCTGTCTTGTTTTTTCATCTCTGACTGTGGCTCAGTAACTCACTCATGAAATGTTCACCATGAAAAATTACACACAGACAAATAACAATACAATGCCTTTACACTGCAAAGAAGGAGATGATTTTTCACTAACAGCACAACAGTTATACTTTCTTTCCTTTCATTACATACATACATACAAAAACAGCTTTGTACTTACCAATGCTCACCATGAGGCTGAATCTTGTTGCCCCAAGGATATAAACGATTGTTGAGCCCAGCACGACAGGCATATTCCCACTCAGCTTCAGTTGGTAATCTTTTCTGTGCCCAAGAACAGTATTTTGAAGCATCATTCCAGGACACATGGATCACTGGATGATCCATACGGTCTGAAACATACAAACTGAAAATTACTTCTAAGAATGAAGCACTAAAACTAGAAATAAAAGCATCAATCACAATACACATGCATATGCATGATGCATCTTCCCAAGCTATACAACTCAGTGGGTGTATATTAACATCAGGTAAATTTTGTCTCTAAGCTTACTGTTTCTCTCCTGTTCATTAGTTCTTTAGAAGTTCCCATTTTTCGAAAATTAAAAAATAAATTAATAAATAAATAGCTAAATAAATTAGGGATTTAGGCTGAATCATTCTGTAAGCTAAATGAGAACTATAATGGACTGTCTGTCAACCAAGATTTTCCAACTGATTTTGTGAGACTGCAGGCAGCAGTGGAAAATGAGAGGGGCCACAGTTAAATGTCCTAACAAAAATGAAAAACAAGGGTGGTTATGCATCATGGGTTATGTGATTTTCAGACTTTCCAGTCCAAGTATCCATGTTTTTACAACAGGAAGATGCTCTAAAATACTCATGTGAAATGGAATAAACACATGGCCACAAGAAAGCTGCCACTTGGCTGTGATCTCTTTGCTGTCAGAGTATTAAAAGCAATAGCCTCCCATATGCCCACCCCATCCCCTGCCATTTTCACTCTCGGTGCTTCCTTGATATCATAGAACAATGATTTTAATTGTTACCTGCCAATCAAAATATAATTCAACATATATGGAAGGTAATCTTATGAATCCAGCAGTTTTGTCACAATGAAGAAAAGTGTTGTAAGTTGACCAAATCAATATATAAGGTCTCCCAAAATGAAAAGGTGACTACAGTTATTTGTAAAGAAATTTTACTAACAATATTATAACTACCGTTCATGTGGAACAGTTCACCTATACATAATTGCCACTGACACCGGTACACAGATCACAGCAATTCGGGAGTGAGTTGAGTGGATGACTTCAGTATAAAAACTTATGGGTTGGTGATGGATCCAGTTTTCCATGGTGTCCTGCACTTCCTAGTCACCGGTGAACCTCTGACCCTACTGTTTTAATGGGTTCAAGATATCCAAGTCACATGGGAAGACACCAGACCTGCAAGTAGGACTTTCAAGGACCTCCCAACAAAATTTTGGGAAGAGCTCAAGGGTCGTCCTTGGTACACACAGCTTAGCGTTGTCCTGGAGAAGCAATATTACATTTGACAGCTTTCCCCTGAGCCTGTCCTTAATGGCCTGTTTCAGCCTGAGCAACATGTTGCAAAACTGCTCATGTGTCAACTGGTGCATCCTGTATTAGTCAGTTGTGAGTATAAGTCCTTCTTCGCCGAAAAGGAAACTGAGCATTTTCTGGCCTTCAGAGGAGAGTGGGCTTTTCTGGATGAGAAGAGCCGGGGTGCCACCACTTCATGTTAATCCGTTTAGAGGCAGGGTCAAAGTAATGACAGCACGTTTCATCACACGTCCCAACGTAAGCAATGCAATTCATTTCTTGTTCCACGAATCTCAACAGATGGGTCCGGCAGGCACCCATTCTCACCATCTTCTGATTTTCTGAAAGATATCTGGGCACCCACTGTACACAACTTTACGATAACAAAGCTTTTCATGGATTATGCGATGCACAGTTCCTTTGCTTATCAACAGTTCAACAGCAATGTCACATGTGATGATCTGACTATTCGTTCTCCAGTCAAAATCATGGTGCTGATGGTGACAACATGCACCTGCCCAGGATACATCATGTCCTTGATGTTTACAAGTCCTGTTCACAATGCTGACAACACCAGAATACTGTGCATCTTGCAAGACACTGCCCTCTGTGCACCTCTTTCATCCTGTGGCAACTTTGTGAAGCAAAGAAATTGGATAACTGCTCATTGTGCTGATCAGGAGGAATACATCATGAATTGCATAAACAGTTCTCCAGAAATAAGGAAATTGCTGTGAAGCCATTAACTCAGCTGGTGCAACTGGGAATACCATCACGCCAGCTCTTGACAAACACATTCACACAATGGCATTACATAAAATGTTGCTACAGCAAAGATCTCCTCTTCAACTGGGTGTATCTTATATTTTGCTGCACACTTATTAGTTAATTGTAAAGAACAATACAGACTAATCATCAAAATGATTTATTCAAATTGTGCTGGTTGCAGAATACATTCTTCATCAAGTTTGCTGTTTTTAAGTTTCTTTGGCTTTTGAAGGGATTACCTTCAAATCTGAAACTTGAGTTTGGCCATCTGTTTTTTTTTTACATCTGAAAAGAGAGACTTTTGGTACCATATTACTGTCAGAGAACCTCCTGCTCTAATATTTCAACCTTCTTGTCAAGCCAAGATAGATACAAAACCCACGCCTACCACAGTAGTACAAGTTTATATGCTGACTATCTCTGCAGATGAAGAAGAGATTGATGAAATAAATGATGAGATAAAAGAAATTATTCAGATAGTGAAGAGAGATGAAAATATAATAGTCATGGGTGATTGGAATTCGATAGTAGGAAAAGGAAGAGAAGGAAACATAGTACGTGAATATGGAAGGGGGGTGAGGAATGAAAGAGGAAGCCGCCTGGTAGAATTTTGCACAGAGCACAACTTAATCATAGCTAACACTTGGTTCAAGAATCATAAAAGAAGGTTGTATACATGGAAGAAGCCTGGAGATACTGACAGGTTTCAAATAGGTTATATAATGGTCAGACAGAGATTTAGGAACCAGGTTTTAACCTGTAAGACATTTCCAGGGGCAGATGTGGACTCTGGCCACAATGTATTGGTTATGAACTGTAGATTAAAACTGAAGAAACTGCAAAAAGGTGGGAATTTGTGAAGATGGGACCTGGAGAAACTGAAAGAACGAGAGGTTGTAGAGAGCTTCGGGGAGAGCATTAGGGAATGATTAACAAGAATAGGGGAAAGAAATACAGTAGAAGAAGAATGGGTAACTTTGAGAGATGAAATAGTGAAGGTAGCAGAGGATCAAGTAGGTAAAAAGATGAGGGCTAGTAGAAATCCTTGGATAACAGAAGAGATACTGAATTTAATTGATGAAAGGAGAAAATATAAAAATGCAGTAAATGTAGCAGGCAAGTAGGAATACAAACGTCTCAAAAATGAGATCTACAGGAAGTGCAAAATAGCTAAGCAGGGATGAATAGAGAATAAATGTAAGGATGTAGAGGCGTATATCACTAGGGGGTAAGATAGATACTGCCTACAGGAAAATTAAAGAGACCTTTGGAGAAAAGAGAACCACTAGCATGAATATCAAGAGCTCAGATGAAAACCCAGTTCTAAGCAAAGAAGGGAAAGCAGAAAGGTGGAAGGAGTATATAGAGGGTCTATACAAGGACAATGTTCTTGAGGATAATATTATGGAAATGGAAAAGTATGTAGATGAAGATGAAATGGGAGATATGATACTGCATGAAGAGTTTGACAGAGCACTGAAAGACCTAAGTTGAAACAAGATCCCGGGAGTAGACAGCATTCCATTAGAACTACAGACAGCCTTGGGAGAGCCAGCCCTGACATAACTCTACCATCTGGTGAGCAAGATGTATAATACAGGCAAAATGCCCTCAGACTACAAAAAGAATATAATAATTCCAAAGCCGAAGAAAGCAGGTGTTGACAGATGTGAAAATTACCGAACTATCAGTTTAATAAGTCACAGCTGTAAAATACTAACACTAATTCTTTACAGACGAATGGAAAAACTGGTACAAACCGACCTCAGAAAAGATCAGTTTGGATTCCGTAGAAATGGTGGAACACGAGAGGCAATACTGACCCTACGACTTATCTTAGAAAATAGATTAAGGAAAGGCAAACCTACATTTCTAGCATTTGTAGACTTAGAGAAAGCTTTTGACAATGTTGACTGGAATACTCTGTTTCAAATTCTGAAGGTGGCAGGGGTAAAATACAGGGAGCGAAAGGCTATTTGCAATTTGTACAGGAAACAGAAGGCAGTTATAAGAGTTGTGGGAGACAAAAGGGAAGCAGTGGTTGGGAAGGGAGTGAGACAGGGTTGTAGCCTTTCCCAATGTTATTCAATCTGTATATTGAACAAGTGGTAAAGGAAACAAAAGAAAAATTCGGAGTACGAATTGAAATCCATGGAGAAGAAACAAAAACCTTGAGGTTCGCCGATGACATTGTAATTCTGTCAGAGACAGCAAAGAACCTGGAACAGCAGCTGAATGGAATGGACAGTGTCTTGAAAGGAAGATACAAGATGAACAGCAACAAAAGCAAAACGAGGATAATGGAATGTAGTCGAATTAACTTGGGTGATACTGAGGGAATTAGATTAGGACACGAGACAAAGTAGTAAAGGAGTTTTGCTATTTGGGGAGCAAAATAACTGATGATGGTCGAAGTAGAGAGGATATAAAATGTAGACTGGCAATGGCAAGGAAAGTGTTCCTGAAGAATAGAAATTTGTTAACATTGAGCATAGATTTAAGTGTCAGGAAGTCGTTTCTGAAAGTATTTGTATGGAGCATAGCCATGTATGGAAGTGAAACATGGACGATAAATAGTTTGGACAAGACGAGAATAGAATCTTTCGAAATGTGGTGCTATAGAAGAATGCTGAAGGTTAGATGTGTAGATCACATAACTAATGAGGAGGTATTGAATAGAATTGGAGAGAAGAGAAATTTGTGGCACAACATGACTAGAAGAAGGGATCGGTTGGTAGGACATATTCTGAGGAATCAAGGGATCACCAATTTAGTATTGGAGGGCAACGCAAAGGGTAAAAATCATACAGGGAGACCAAGAGATGAATACACTAAACAGATTCAGAAGGATGTAGGTTGCATTAGGTACTGGGAGATGAAGAAACTTGCACAGGATAGAGTAGCAGGGAGAGCAGCATCAAACCAGTCTCTGGACTGAAGACCACAACAACAACATCAAATTGTCAAGCCTTCTGGGAACAGGCTCAATGTGTGTGCATTTCCTGAAAAGCCCTCAGCAACAACAATGAAATGAAGGACTGGATGATTCTGTAACAATGATGCTGCACCAATATCCAAGAACAGCCCTCTACAGTCTTAAGCGAATTTCTACTGAAAAAAATAATCAGTTGTTGTAGCATACTACACACACACAAGTGATAGACAATTACCACACTTTACTAACAAGTCAGTCATATTCCATAGCTTGCAGGAGAATGAAAGAACTGGAAAACTACTGACAGGTAAGGCAGAGATTCAGTCACTTTACTCAAAATAAACAGTCAGTAGAGACATAATAAGAATTAATGTAATCAGATGCTTAGAACGTAGAATCACTGGTCGTCAAATTAACAAAGAGGTAGCAGTGCATCTACATGAAGGTAGCAACTCAAGACTAGTTTTCGTGTATAATACCAAATATATGCAAGATTCTGAATGGAAAGGAGCTGCTCCTTTTTACAGAATACAGAAAGTGCCTTTGCTCTGACTGAAGCAATTTGTTAGTTAATTGAGGAGGAAATATCCCTGGTAAGCGCTGCTGGAAGAAACTTAGCAATGTTGCTAGACGATTAACACAAAAATTATAATTTCCAACATTAAACATTATTGCAACAAATTTCAACAATAAAGAGCTGCAGTACTATTCTCACATGAAAAGCAAACCAATAAACATTTTCCTGATAATATCACATGTGCATAATGGTATATTATATGAATGTTCATCTTTGGATGTATTAGGGGCGTTCAAAAAGAAAGAGCCGGAGTCTGGAATATGTAAAACCAGTGACAGGACAATAATATTGTGCCGTGTTTAACGAGGTGTGGTTCCGACCACAGTGTGGAAGTTCACAGTTCATTGCTAGAGGGCATGCGTGCACGTCACGTGACTACACATAGCTAGCAGCAGCATGCATCAATCGTCCAACACTGCCAGTTGCATTGCGAACAATGACATGGAGGCGTCAAAAGAAGAGCATAGAGGTGTTATTCGTTTCTGACAGTGGGAGAGTAGGAGGAACAGACATTCATCGATGAATGTCAGAAGTTTACGGCAAACAATGCATGTCCCTTGCCAGGGTCAAGGTGTGGCACAAGTGCTTCAGGGCAGCTGATGATGCACATGTCTGGAGCATCACACTGCATTACCGATGACATCATCCAGCTGGTGGATGCATTCATTACTCAGGACTACTGGGTGACAGTGAAAGCCATAGCCGCTGTGGTCGGATTTAGCATCGGAAGTGTTCACACCATCATGAAGGAACGACTGCACATGTGCAAAGTGAGTGCCCAATGGGTGCTCCACAGTGTTCAACCACACCAGAAAGCATGTCAAATAGCCCACTGTCTTGCTCATCTGCAGCCCTATGTTCAGGAAGGGAATGCGTTCCTGGCAAGAGTGGAGGCTAGAGATGAGTCATGGTGTCATCACTTCAAACCAGAATCAAAATGACAAAGTCTCCAGTGGAAGCATCCAGGGTCACCACTACCAAAAAAAGACAAGGCCATCCACATGAGTGCAGGAAAGGCTATGCCGACTACTTCTTTGATCAAGATGGTCCCCTTCTGATTCACTTCCTGCAGCATGGGACAACAGTGAATGCCCAGTGTTACTCGCAAACCTTGACCACCCTTCGTCAAGCAATCAAATCAAAATGACCAGGCAATCTCACCCATGGTGTCATTCTGCTCCACAACAATGCAAAGCCTCATACGGCCAACACAGTCACGGCATTCCTGCAGAAATTCAAATGGGAGGTTCTCGGCCACCCTCCATACAGTACAGACCTTTCTCCCTGTGATTATGCCATTTCTGGTCCCCTTAAAAAGGCTCTGAGGGGCAAACGATTCACCTCTGACAACGATGTCCAGCTGTACATGGGGAACTGGTTAACATCAGAGCCCCGGGAATTTTATGAGAGAGCCATTCACTGCCCTGTGTCTCAACAGCTAGGGTCAATACTTCTAACATATGGGTACTGGTTACTGTAGTTATGCCTCTGGCTTGTTTGTTTTTGAATGCCCCTTATACATCAGCTTTAGTAAGCATGAACATTACATTCAAACAAAAATTAACATTAGAATACCATAGAACGAATACAACTGCTGTTACTTCTATGACTGCTGATTTATCGGAAATATTAGTTGAAAAGACCTGTTTCAGTTCAAATGGCTCTGAGCACTATGGGACTTAACTTCTGAGGTCACCAGTCCCCTAGAACTTAGAACTACTTAAACCTAACTAACCTAAGGACATCACACACATCTATGCCCGAGGCAGAATTCGAACCTGCGACCGCAGCGGTCACGTGGTTCCAGACTGAAGCGCCTAGAACCGCATGTCCACACTGGCCGGCAAACGTGTTTAGCTTTCTCTTTTTTTATTATTTGCTTTCTCAGAACATTCCAGATAACACAATAAATTCATAAAAATAAACACACAAAAGTCCACTCAATTCAGCATTCACTATCTTACGCAAATAAATTTCACTTGATTTTATTTTACATATTCTCACTTTCACTTTTCCTTGATCTGCTCTAAACAATTTCCAACACTATACTGACATATGTGGTTCCCCATTCCTCCTGGATACCCTTCTGAGCTGGAAAGTATTTTCACTGTGACAGAATAATTAAATATTCAAGAGTATTCATGAACATTCTAGACGGAACTTTCTGGCCACTCTCAGCCACTTCAGTACTTGATTCCCAGTAGCTTCACTTTCCATAAGTAGTCCACTGGTGCAGTGCCCACTTTTGACACCTATATCTCTGAACCGAAAAGTTAGTATTTATGGACTGTCCCAACCATCTTGCACCTTCAGTTACAATTCAGCAATGGTTCTTGCAGGTTGTGGAGACCAACTGAATTCCCACTTCACCATATCCCACAAGTGTTTTCCTATCGAAGGACATATGTTGTCCTGCTTGATAACCAAATTACCTCCCCCCTTCGGAGGCTGCATAAGCACGGACAGATTTGAGGCCCACCCATTTAGTGTGTGTGTGTGTGTGTGTGTGTGTGTGTGTGTGTGTGTGTGTGTGTGTGTGTGATTGTTTATCGGTAAAATGTCCCATTACGGCAGCTTTCTTCTTCTTCTTAGTCTTCGTCAAATTTCATTCCTCGAAGATCTTTCTTCAGTTTGGAGAAGAGATAGTAGTCACTTGGGGCTAGATCTGGACTATAGTGTGGGTAGTCAATCTCCTGGAAGCCATATTCCTTTATAGCAGCCTTCACAACTGCCACTGTGTGCTGGGATGCATTGTCATCGTGAGATGAACACCATGTGACAACCTTCGTTGCCTCTCTAGTTTGATGGAGTAATTTGTGCAGAAGTGGAGCATAATATTGTGCATTCACAATCGTATTCCTTTCTTTGATATCAAGTAAGAGAATTCCATTGGAATCCCAGAAGATTGTTGTCATGGCCCCTTTGCGTACTGAGTGACTTTCGCCTTTCTTGGCGGAGCTTCGCCTGGTTTATGCCATTCAAAAGATTCTCTTTTGGATAGAGGATCATAATAAAGAAACATAGTTTCCTTCCCTGTAACAATGAATTCCAGTACTTATTTCTGGTTGTCACGGCACAGATCAAAAACTTGGTGCAACAACTCACATGCTGCTCCTTTTGCACAGCAGAGAAGTCTACGCACCCATCTTGCACTGACCTTTTTCATGTGCAAGTAATCATGCACAAGCCAAAACATAATTGTTTTATGTAAGTCTAACCTTACTGCATATCCTTGAGTTTCAATCATTTGTCATACAGAACTTCACTTTTAACAACAGAGATGGTTTCCTTAGTCACCACCTCAACAGGTCGACCAACACAGGAATCATCAGCAATGCTCTGTCCACCTAGAGGAATCTGTTTAGACCATTCCTTCACTGTGGAGTATGAAGGGAGAGCATCACCATAAATACCATCTAAGTGGACTTTGATTTTAGCTGGTGCAAATCCTTCTTTTGTCAGGAACTTTATCACTGCATAATACTCAATTTCATCCACTGCAATAGCATAGCACACACTGTCTTACTCGAACCAGTGTCACCATTCTACTGAGGCTAGCAGTGGGCTATAATTCAGGTGCACATCTACTGACAAGTATCGATAACTCCCCTCCAAGGCATTTTAATCTTCACACTCATATTCAAGGTCAGGGCGAAAACTTATGTAACCTACCTCGTACTGGCTACTTTTATACAGTCTCATGGAGGTTGAAAATTATGTTGTGATATGCTTTGCTGGTTTCACACTGTGCACCTATTATGTAGTGCCTTTTGTGTCCTATCAGCTGTTTTTACTTGTTGTTGAGCAGGGGACCACTGAAAGTACACCCACAACAATCAGATGTGTAAAGTTGGGAACTGATTACGTGAAGGAAATGTTGCTAGTATGGAACAACATACATTAAACAAAACAACTGCATCATTAATTTGTATTTTCAATTAACCAAAAACATTAAACCATTGCCCAGTACATTGAGGTGACAAAATGTCATGGAACAGTGATCTGCACATACACAGACAGTGGTATTATCACATACACAAGCTATAAAAGGGTAGTACATTGTTGGAGCTGTCATTTGTACTCAGGTGATTCAGGTGAAAAGGTTTCTGAAATAATTATAGTCACAGGACAGGAATTAACAAACATTGAACACAGAATGGTAGTTGGAGCTAGACGCATAGGACATTCCATTTTGGAAATCATAAGGGAGTTCAATATTCCAAGATCCACAGCATCAAGAATGTGCCACGAGTACCACATATCAGGCGTTACCTCTCACCAGGGACAAAGGAGCTGTGTTGGCATAAAGTTGTCAGTGGCAACGAACAAGCAACACTGCACAAAATAATTGCAGAAATCAAATGGTTCAAATGGCTCTGAGCACTATGGGACTTAACTTCTGAGGTCTTCAGTCCCCTAGAACATAGAACTACTTAAACCTAACTAACCTAAAGACATCACATACACCCATGCCCGAGGCAGGATTCGAACCTGCGACCATAGCAGTCGCGTGGTTCCAAACTGTAGCACCTGGAACCACTCTGCCACCTCGGCCGGCCTGCAGAAATCAATGTGGGATGTATGACAAACTTATCCATTAGAATAGTGGAGCAAAATTTGGCACTAATGGGTTATGGCAGCAGACAAATGACACGAGTGCCCTTGCTAACAGGACAACATCGTCTGCAGTGTCTCTCCTGGGCCCATGTCCATATTGGTTGGACCCTAAACAGCTGGAAAACTGCAGCCTATCCAAATGAGTCCCAAGTTCAGTTGGTAAGAGCTGACTGTAAGGTTCGAGTGTGGTGCAGACCCAACAAAGCCAAGGGCCCAGGTTGTCAGCAAGGTAATGTGCAAGCTACTAGTGACTCAATAATGGTGTGGGCTGTGTTTACCGGGAATGGACCAGGTCCTTTGGTACAACTGAACCAATCATTGACTGGAAATGGTTATGTTCGGCTACTTGGTGCCCATTTTCAGCCATTCGTGGACTTCATGTTCCATCACCATGTCACCGGGCCACAATTGTTCACGACTGGTTTGAGGAACATTCAGGACAATTTGAGTGAATGATTTGGCCACCTAGATCACACCCAACCTGAATCCCATCAAACAGTTCTGGGGCATAATCGAGACGACAGTCCATGCACAAAACCCTGCACCGACAACAATATTGCAATTATGGGCAGCTATAGAGGCAGCATGGCTCAATATTTCTACAGGGGACTTCCAACGACTTGTTGGGCCCGTTTCCGCATCGAGTTGCTGCAATACACCGGGCAAAAGGAGATCCGACATGATATTAGCAGGTATCCCGTGACTTTTGTCACCTCCTCATTGTCTATATGTATAAACAAAAGTGAGATGAAATCGTTGGATTCTGCATCTTTGGAATTTTTTTCGTGTCTTGACGCTCTCACAGAAAATACCATATCCCACTAATGTCTCCACAAACGCTTTCCTGAAATAAAAGTTTAAAACTGTAATGGCGTTTACTGAAGAATCCACTTCAACATTCTTATGGAAACTGGTGATAAATAGAAAATTTTTCAGTGACTCAGCATAAATGATAATTTACAGAAATTGAATGAAACACGATAAACATCCCTCAACTCACAAAGTGTGGTCACACGCACTGTGTGAAAATTTTTGTACTCACTCTCCAAGGACAGTTGTGATGGAATGCTTTGACACTCCCCTACCCTCCTTAAACTGACAACCCAACAATGTTTTGCTGTCGGTTACATTATTGCATTTTTTGTTTGTTGCTGATACGTGTTACAGATAGGTGTTAGGATTTCCTTGCCAGCGCCTCATGAACTACGTACCTGCTTTCTTCAGTATGGTACTGTATCATACAGAATATATCAGCAGGAACGTGTCAGTTTTAACTGTGCCGAGTTTGATAAAATTGTTAATGGTGTAAGGAGGTAGGTGTCAGTGACACAGATCAAGACACAGACAAAAAAAATGACAATTTTACAATAACCAGTGATAACAGTTCTGCTGTCTAACAAGAGCGTCATTCAGAGGAAGCATTTCAGGAAAATAGTGATGAGGATCTGTCTGTTTCTCCAGTAAAAGTTTTAGTTACAATCTAATGTGTTATGAGTGATACCGGTTTAAGAAAAATGTCCATTCCAACAAGGAACGCCAATTTTGCACACTTTCTTTTGGACCTATCAAGTGGAATTTTTATAAGCAAATTTAAACCCTGGAATTTAATTTCATGTGGAAATTTTCTTACTACAGATATGGTATAACTTTTCAGAATGTAAAATTCACTTCTCTAACAGTCCATTTATGTGTACTTTTTAAAAAACTGCAATATATGTGATTTTGTGTGATATATAGCCAAATGCTGCAGGCTTCATTTAATGCAGTAAAATAAACAAGGAACATTGAAACAATACTTAAATAATTGTAAAAATAAATGTTATATAACAAATTAAAAATTTCAACTGGCTTGTACCTTAAACCTTGGTTTAAACGTATGGGTTCTATAGACCCCCTCTCTTACTATAAGTTACAGAAGTGGCATCTCATGAGTTAAGGGATATACTACTGCGAAACAGCAGGGATGGGAGCGTAAATCAATCCTGTTGCGCAAATTCGTAATAACGCACAGCATACCAGAGTTCAGCAAATCATATACTTAAAAACTCTTATGCAATTTTGTAAAACACACAAAATATGGATTAAAAAGTAGAACTACGGGGAAATTAATCACCAACGAATGTCAAGAGCAAGGCCGAAAAAGTATTAATATCATGTTTTTTTGACATTGCGACGATACTAAATATTTTTTTTAAATTTTTATCACGATCTCTGTGTAAGCTTAAAATTCAAGAAAATATTGAATAAAACAAGATTCTTATTTTTTAAATTCATTTTTAAATTATTTTATTTTTAGTTCTGTGTGATTAGTTATGGTTTAAAAGTGAAGTAATCATGGAAGAAAACAGTTTTTTACTATTTAGTAAAATTTCATGAACCTCACAAAATCAATAAGGCATTCCATCAGAACACCAAGAGCCCACTGTGTTCCGTCAAAGGAGGCATTTTAGAAACGTTGGTCTAGAGTATAGTGTGCAAGCTATAATTCTTAAAAAGAAGAAGTGGCTCTAGGGATGGGGATCAAGCACACGTTAGTATTACAGTTCTGAACATAGTCTACTAATTAGTTTGTACCACATAAAGCTCTGCTAGGTTTCTTCATTCAGATTCCAATGAAAGCAAGAGACATCTAAAAGCTTTATCAGTCATCAGTCTTCTGACTAGTTTCACAGGGCCCACCACAAAATCGTCTCCTGTGCCAACCTTTCCACCTCAGAGTAGCACTTGCAACCTACGTCCTCAATTATTTGCTGGATATATTCCAATCTCCATGTTCCCCTACAGTTTTTACCCTCAACAGCTCCTTCTAGTACCATGGAAGTTATTCCCCGATACCTTAACAGGTGTCCTGTCATCCTGTCCCTTCTACTTGTTAGTGTTTTCTATATATTCCTTTCCTCACAAATTCTGTGGAGGAACTCCTCGGTCCTGATGTTATCAGTCCACCTAATTTCTAATATTCTTCTGTAGCAACACATCTCACATGCTTTGATTCTCTTCTGTTCCGGTTTTCCCACATGCCACGTTTCACTATCATACAATGCTACACTCCAAGTGTACAGTCTCAATTTTTTTCCTGAAATTAAGACCTATGTTTGATATTAACAGACTTCTCTTGACCAGGAATGCCCCATTTTGCCAGTGCTAGTCTGCTCTTTATGTCGTCCTCGCTCCGTCTTTCATGGGTCATTTTGTTGCCTAGATAACAGAAATCCTCGACTTCATCTGTATCATCCCCAATTCTGATGTTAAGTTTCTAGTTGATTCATTTCTGCTACTTCTCATTACTTTCATTTTTCATTGATTTACTCTCAATCCATATTCTGTACTCATTAGACTGTTCATTTCATTTAATAGATCCTGTAATTCTTCTTCCCTTGTACTGAGGATAGCAATGTCATCAGTAAATATGTGAATCTTATTGATATCCTTTCACGCTCAATTTTAATCTTGCACCTGAATGTGTCTTTTATGTCCACACATTGCTTCTTTGATGTATAGAATCAATAGTAGGGGCAAAAGACTACATCCCTGTCTTGCACACTTTTTAGCCTGAGCGCTTGTTTTGTGGTCTCCCAATCTTATTGTTCCCTCTTGGTTCTTTACATACCATACATTACCCCTCTTTGCCTATAGCTTAACCCTCCTTTCCTCAGAATATCAAACATCTTGCAATATTCAATATTGTCGAATGCTTTTTCCAGGTCAACAAACCCTATGAATGTGTCTTTATTTTTCCTTCAGTCTTGTTTCCATTATCAACTGCAATGTCATAACTGTCTCTCTGGTGCCTTTACCTTTCCTATAGCTTAACTGATCATCAGCTAACAGATCCTCCATTTTCTTTTCCATTCTTCTGTATATTGTTCTTGTTATTAACTTGGATGCATGAGCTGTTATGCTGATTGAGTGATAATTCTCGCATTTGTCGGCTCTTGCTATCTTTGGAATGGCGTGGATGATGTTTTTCCTAAAGTCATGGCATATCGCCAGTCTCTCAGATTCTACAGATCAATGTGGAAAGTCGTTTTGTTGCCACTTCCCCCAATGATGTTAGAAATTCCAGTGGAATGTTATCTATTCCTTCTGTCTTATTTGATCTTAAATCTTGCAAAGCTCTTTTAAATTCTGACTAAAACTGGATCCTATATGTTTTCTACAGACCAATGTTTCTTCTTCTATCACATTGTCTGACAATGTCCTCCGCCTCATACGGACTTTCAATGTACTCTTTCCACCTATCCGTTCTCTCCTTTACATTTAACAGTGGAATTCTTTAAGTTCCCTCCTTGGCTTTTAATTTCACCGAAGGCTGTTTTGACTGTCCTACATGCTGAATCAGTCCTTCTGACAATCAATTCTTTTTCAATTTCTTCATATTTTTCATTCAGCCATTTCACCTTAGTTTCCCTGCACTTCCTATTTATTTCATTCCTCAGCGACTCATATTTCTGTATTCCTGAATTTCCTTGAACATTTTTTTCTTCCTTCTTTCATCAATCAGCTGAAATATTTCTTCTGTTACCCATGGTTTCTTCACAGTTACCTTCTTTGCACCTACGTTTTTCTTTCCAACTTCTGTGATTGCCCTTTTTAGAGATGTCCACTCCTCTTCAACGGTACCGCATTCTGAGCTATTCCTTATTGCTGCATCTATAACAGCTTTTATCTCTGTATTGGTTGGTTGGTTGTATGATTAAAGAGAACAAACTACTAGGTCATCGGTCCTTTTTTTCCTCTAACAGATAGTTCTACATAGCTGTGCATCAGAGATGGCCTACCATACAAAACCCAGGGGAAGGAAACCCAAATGTCAATGAAGACTAGATAAGGGAGAAAGAGGAGAAAGGAAGGCATAGGAAAAAAGGCAGGTGAGGTGCCCCATCTAGGGAACAGCCGGAAGACCCCAAAAGCAGAGTGCAATGAGGGGACATATATCCCCCACCCCCCTGCCACTTACCAGAGGTACCCCCCCTCAGAAACTGCCTAGGAAAGACTAGTAGCACGAACAGAGCAGGACAAGCACAGAGAGACAAAAGATGAACGAGTCTAACAGACCATGGGGGAGGAGGGAAGAAGAGGAAAAGAGCAGGTACGATTAGGACCGGGCTGAACCACCAAGCCCACACAGCCACAGCCTGGTCTGGACAGAGGAGGCAACAGAGTGCTCTGCAAACTCCACAATTGGTTGATAACGTTAAGTGGCCCTCCTTTAAAGAGAGCAGTAAAAGCCCTTTCACAAATAAAATGTAAAACTAAGTGAGCCACTGAGGCATAATCTTCTAACACCAGGTGTAGTGAGTCAGGGAGATTAACAGGCTGGCTAAGTTGGGACAGCCCACCAAAATGTGAACCACTGTCAAATGGGAACCACAACAATAATGGGTGGATCCTCATGACGAAGAATATGACCATCAGTCAGACAAGTATGGCTGATGCAGAGTCGGCAAAGGACAGTAGAGTTCTTGTGAGAGGACTGCACAGAAACCTCCACAGATTTGTAGCTTCCTTTATCACCTGCGGTTTGGTGAAGTCAGAGCGAGTCATTCCTTATTCCAGATCCCTAAAACTTGACGGCGTAATACTGATTGGTGATCTGTTCCCAGAATACCAATCTCAAGAGTCAGTTTACTGGTAGCGAGTTCATTCCCTGGATCCCAAAGTGGCCCAGGGTTACACAAGGGTTACTAAGTGTCCATATTGTTCAAGGGCATACAGAGAAGCCTGTATAGCCACGACCAAGGGATGGCAAGGGTAACACTTGTTGAGAGCTTGCAAAAGGCTCGAGTCAATGCACATCTGGTGTGGGAACGGATATGCTGAAGAGCACGAGAGATAGCTACTAACTGCATAGTTAAAACACTACAATCATTCGGCAAGAAACACAGCTCAGTATGTCCTGCATGAGTTTAAGCAAAGTCTATATGACCAGCAACCACTGAGCCATTAGATGTTGTCTGAACCTCAGGATGCACCAAGGACAGAAAAAAATTGGTGGCAGAGAGCCTTGGGATTAACTGAGTCTTTAGGACCTTATGATAGATCAAGACAAAGTTGTGGCTGAGGGATGCATTATGGAGGTTGTATGTGGGTGCACCTTGAGGAGAACTGGTAGAGGAAACAACTAGTGTTCAGAGATGAAGGACCAAGTGTGGATGTGGCCATAATCTCTAATCTGGGCCACCATTGTGGAGATGGATTTCCATGTTTGGCAAGAGGAGACAGTAGATTGGATGCTTAGGGGAGCTACGAACTTGTGTAGCATAACTGGCAAGCAGTTGTTGGCACCTGAACTGCAGTGGAGGGACCCCAGCCTCCATGAGTAAGCTGTTCACAAGACTAGTTTGAAATGCTCCTGGTCACGAATTGAACCTCGCATTAGTGTATTGGATCCAGTATCCGAAATGCTGAGAGTGATACCGAACTGTATGCCAGCTCCTATTATCAAGACAAGATTGTATCAGGCCTTTGTAACACTGCAGAAGGATAATACAATCTGCATCCCAGCTGGAGTTCTCAGGCAGTGGAGGGTATCAAGGTGCATCCAGCACTTCCCCTTAAGCTAGCAAAGGAGGAATCAATGTCAACCAAGCATTGAAGCCCAGCCCTAAAAAGATGTAAGTCTATACCAAAACGAGTAGTTGGTTATCAAGGTAAAATTCTGGTTGTGGGTAAGCGGTACAGTGAAATCCAAAAGCTGTGTGTGAGGGGCTATTCCTCAGCCTTTCATATGACACCTTGCAGTCAATGCTCAGTGACACTCACATTAGAGGAGCAATAGTAGAGGCAAAAGTTGTCTGTATACAAGGAGGGTGATACTGGGGACACCACAGCTGCTGCTACAAGAAAGAGATGGACACTCAGTACAGAGCCCTCCGGGACCCCTTTTCTTGGATGTGGGGAGAACTGTGGGAGCCATCAACTTGAACCTGAAAAATACAACGAGACAAGAAGCTCTGGATAAAAATTGAGAGTGTACCCTGAAGACTCCACTCATATATGGTAACTGTCCATTTCTAGATAGTGCTTATCCGGTTTAAGTAATGGAATGATGATGCTTTCTTGCCTTGAGCGTTTGGTTGGGGATGCAGTCTGGCCCTGGGGCTGTATCAGGGCAGTGGGCTAGGACAATGATGAGTTCTCATTCGCTGAATGGAGCATTATATGGCTCCAGATGACGTAGTGAAAGATAACTGTTTTCGCTCCACCTACTGTTTTAGGACACAAAATGCTGGTTGATAATTCTCAGACGCAGAGACTCTAGCATTATGCAGAGCAGAAAGTTCTGCAACTGCCTCTGGATCAGTGTAGACAGCACCATTCAAGGTAATACCAGATATACCTACAGGTGTTTGGTATCCACAGAGACATCTGACCTTAGCCCAAACCTGTGAAGGAGAGGTACGTGGTCTGATTGTTGAAATGTACCACTCCCAGCATTCTTGCTTCAGTCATTTTACTAGGTGGTGCACCCACGCACAGAGCCACTTAAAGGTAGTAAGGTGCCCCATCAACCGATGCCACTTATGGCATTTAAGAGCCTGCCTACAATCTTTAATGGCCTCTGCAATTTCTGACTGCCACCAAGGCACTGTCTTCCATCGAGGTGATCCCAAGGAACCAGGGATCGCTAAATCAACTGCTGAATGAATGGCTTTAGTTGTATTTTGGTCTGTGTCATCGATATCACCATGGGGCAGGGAGCCAAAGGTGACAGCAGAAGCAAAAGCACCTCAGGTAACACTGCTGAGAACCTATCTCAGCAGGCATCCAGGGCAGTGACACTGAGGGAGGGACAAGAAGATTCGGAAGTAGTCACTACCACACAGGTATTCATAGACTCCCCTGTGGATGGATGGGAGAAGACAAGGGCTGCAGATAGAAAGGTTAATTGCCAAGAAAGATCTGTGTGCCACAATGAAGCATGTGAAGGCACCAGTATTCAAGACACAACGGTCAAGTTGTGCCACCAAGTTTCCATGGTCTTTCCGTGGCCAATAGTTGCTGTTCCACCTCACACAGAGTTATGAGCCTTGAAATCACCCAAGATTAGGAAAGATGGGGGTAGCTGAGAAACCAATGCAAATGATATGTTCTGAGACATGTCAACATCAGGAGGAAGGTAAAACTTACGTATGGTAATATCCTGAAATGCCTTTTCCCCCCAGCCACAGCCTCAAAAAGTGTACTACGAGGCATGAGTTTCCTATACAGAGTGTCCAGAATATATGTGCAAACTTTGCTGGACCCCCTGTCATAGTTAGCACAATTCTTATATCATCACTGGTATCCATGAAGGGCCAGAGTCTGTGTTTCTGAAAACCAATCTTCGGAAGGGCAATGCAGAAGGCAGGGGAGGTGCTTAAAAGATGTCACAGCTCAGCCAAGTGGTAGAAAAAACTGCTATGATTCCACGGGAGAATTATTTCATTGATGTGCTGCGAGGCCATGAAAGGACCACAGATGCAGGTTATGCCCTAGGGTCATCTGCTACCACTTATTACAGGGTATGACATCAACACACATTGGTTCTGGGTTCCATTGTGTCGTGCGACCTGGGACATCAGAGGTCATCAGGGAATCTCCTCCTTGGAGGACTTCTTTTTATATCTCCTCTCCCTAGAGAATTGGGATGATTGTGAGGGCTTCTCAGAACAAGTTCCAGGTAAAGATGATGATCACGAAGCCCTGGGACCAACAGTCTGTGGCTCCTTCAGCCACTGGCTGGTGTACACTTTAGACTGGCAGAAACCTTAGAAGGAAGTGTCCTGAGGGACCCTTTCCCGGCTAGAGAAGCTGGAAGAAGGTGGTTTGTCTCTGGCTGGGAGGTGGGAACCAACATCCCTGATGAGTGGGAAGCCAACAATCCCAAAGTAGGTGTGGGGGAAGCAGCAAGGGAAGAGTCCCCAATTATCATGGGGGCAGGCATGGTCGAGCAGCTCTGAGGGCCCACTGCAGGAGGTGTACTGAGTGGGAGTACCATTGCCAAAGGGGACAACGCCGTCATAGCTGTAGCATATGACACCATTGTACATGCTGGGTGCAACTGCTTGGACTACTACTTGTCCTCATGACAAGTTAGTTTGTCCAGAGTCTTATATTCTTGCATTTTATTCTCTCTCTGGAAAACAGTGCCATCTGGCACGCAGAGAGTATGGTGCTTTCGACAGATGACACAGACTGGGGGAACAGTACAAGGCGCATTCGCACACAGCAGTCATCCACAATCTCTACAGACTGGGCTAACATTGCAATGTGAAGACATGTACCTGAATTTCAAATGCTAAAGCAATGCATGATGTGGGGGGAGGGGGGGGGGGGGGCATATGGTTTCACATCAAATCGGTATACCACCACCTTGACCTTTTCAGGCAATAAATCACCCTCCAAGGCTAAGATGAAAGCACCAGCAGCAACCCTATTGTCCTTTGGTCCTCTATGGACATGACGGACAAGTTGGCACATAGCTCATTATCAGGTTGCAAGAGAAGGTCTTGGTGGAAAATGATTTCCTGGACTGTATTTGGACTATTATGGGGAGTGACAGTCACTGGTATGTCACCCAGCTGTTACTGGGCAAGGAAATTTGTTACTAGTAACACATAGTTTTAATGATGTTTCCAAAAATTTTTCATAAAGCTGTCCTTTTAGTTTCGCCAACATGCAACAAGTGCCGACAATGTTCTTATATTCTTGTAATTTCTTGATGGTAACAGCAACTTGAAGGTCAAATTTATTGCCAGGCTCTTGCGTGCAAAAAGATACAAGTGGTTACAGTTTTCCTGAAGCAGTTGAACTGAACTGTACTGTGCTACATGGTGTTCAAGAAATGGAGGTTTTTTTTTTTACCGAAATGGTTTTCGCACCCTTCCAAACCAGCGTCCTGTTACACATTGATTCACATTGGCGTCAGTGTTAATTACATAATCAAGGTTGAAGTTTGGAATTAAGTCTTGTCTGCACACAAAACTTCTCAAGTGCTTCCATTGTTTCTTCCAAACTTGAAACATCATTTCTGCTGACAAATTTGGTAATTTTCCACTGTTTTACTGAATGTTAATGTTTTAAGGTTTTTACCCAGGTGCAATCAATCAGCGTAATGTTTTACAGATCAGGGTATCTTTGTATCACGTACTACTTGGGTTTCAAATGGTTGGTGTTCCACCTATTGGCATCATTTTGTAGTAAAAATAAGAATTTTAGCATCTCTGTGATTTGTTGTTTGTATTTAAACTGTCTCTCCACCTTCCAATAAACCCTTTGGCTTGTGGTTGCTCTTTGCTGCTGTTCTTAGCTGTAAAGAGTGCTTCTGCAATAGTGATTTCAATTTGTGATTGTAAGTACAAATAATGATCTTGCTCATAATGTTTCATTCTCAAACTGTTAAATATTTCTTTCAGTTTATAGTGAGGTAATCTGATCTGAAATTATTATTTGCTGTATCAATGTAACCGCTATGATATAGCTACTTGCAGAATCATGCTCATTGGATAACACTGTACAGGTACAAAGTTACCAGGATCATAGTACAATGTTTACTAAACTAAAATTAGAATAATAGATCAAGATACTACAATATTTAAATTGAGAAAACTGAGCAGACAACTGCACAACTCCTGATATCACTCTTCTAAATGATTCAAAAATTACTGTAGGTTTAGTAATACATAAACTTAAATATTCATTATAAGCCTCCATTCATCCATGAAGATAAATAGTACAGTAAGCTTACCACGTTATTCTTCTACAGACCATGGGATGGCAGGAACATTCCAAACCAGGTACTCAAATATGGCACAAAAACCTGATATTCAAATGAAACCCTGAGGAAGATATTAGAAGAAATTACTTCTGGACGAATTGGCCAGAGAGAAGCTGCAAGGAAATATGACATTCCAACACAAACCACTGTGAACAAATTGAGAATCAAGCACATCTGCTAAGTTGGAAGGCCCACAGTTTTTACAGAGACTGAAGAAAGATCTTTTGTAGAACACTGCATCAGTCAGTGACACGGTTTTCCAATATCAGTCCTTGACTTAAGAGACGTGCATAATTAAATCATATCTCAACCCCTGTAAAAGAAAAGTTAACTGTTTTACTGATAATATGCCTGGATGTAATTCCTTCCTCTGCATCTTGATTTTAAAGGTAGGCAAAAAATGGACTGATTAGATTTATAATTCACCTCCTTGAACACGAATGAAGATGTCAGAGAGTGGATGGCTAGAACAGTGTGCGTCCGACTTGACAGTTGGTTTCAAACTCACTTCCTCCCCTTTGCCTTAAAGAAAGAAGGAAGGAAGGAGAATAATTAATGGAGATAAACTCTCTTCTCATATCTCAATAATAACTTTGGAGCTGTGTGAGAAAAACAACATTAAGTTCATTTAAACTGCCACCAAACGCTACTCATCTCCAGCAGCCTCTAGAGGTGGCATATCTTTCTTCCCTGAAGACAAACTGGAAAGGTTCTTTCTCAGTGGAGAAAGACTCCAGAAGAAAAGAAGAAACAATGTCTTCCAAAGGGTACGTTTAGTGACCTACTGGCGAAGACTTTGCAGTCAGGTGAACAGACAAAAGTTGCAGTATCCTCACTGAACTAGATGTGAACAGAAGTACAACTGATCACTTGGAGCTTTTCAAAAACACTATTGTAGTTGACGATGGAAACACAGTTGCGGAAGAAGGATTACTGACTGACATGATCAGCAAGCCTTCTACATCATAAGGTTGGTTGGTTGGTTGGTTGGTTAGTTAGTTACTTTCATGTTCCATGGATCATTATGCACAATAAATCATCATGATGTGGAATGAGTCATTTTACATTCATATTACAAATTAATTTGTACATCTATTTGTACTCTAAACATCACCATATAATTATTGCCCCTCCACCCAGTCCAAAATGAAAACAAGATATACAGATTGAGTTAGCAATTCCTACCCACCACCTTTTACACATTACAAACATAGCAATTCTTCTAAGGAACAGGAGGAGTTGTCAAGGAGAAACATTTTCAATTTATTTTCAAATTTTACCTTGCTGTCTGTTATACATTTTATATCGCTGGGTAAGTGGTAAAAATTTTTTGTTGCAGCATCCTGCACCCCTTTCCGTGATAAAGAAAACCTTAATGTTGAGTAATGAATGTCAATTTTCCTTCTAGTACTGTAATTATGTACCTCATTGTTCCTTTTTAACTGTAGTGGATTATTTACAACAAAGTTCACGAGTGAATAAATATACTGTGAAGCAGTAGCAAGAATGCCCAACTCCTTAAACAGATGTCAACAAGATGATCGTGAGTATTTGTACAGCAAGTTTTTGGGCAATGAAGACCTTCTTCATTACTGAATGAAAATAAGCAAAATATGTCAACTTTCTGATATCTCTCTCCCCAATATTTGCTATGATTCTAAGTGCAAATGTGGCTGAACTACCCCTGTTGACTGTATCACTAGCAATAAACTGAACTTTTTCTGATAAATATGGGAATGCGACTGCCTTTGCCCACTATTGTAACATTCTCTTCTCATCGTCACTTGTTCTGAATAGCCTCGTGCATTCTGAAATCTTTCCCATGTTTTGGAGCTGATTAATGATATTTTGACATTTCTAGTTCCACTTTGTTTTATTTCTTTCCTCTGCATCTGAAGATAATCTTTTTTATGACTGGGAATTGTGATTTTAGTGACTGGAACTTCCATTTTGGATGAACATCAGTAAAACTGACCACTTTATTATTATCGGCCAGGGGCACCATAGTATGAGAAGAATAGTTGTATGGATCATAATCATCATTGTTTGCATCTGTACTTGGAGAAGAACCAGTTACAAATAAAATAGGACTGCATATTAGCAGAAGTGCATGTCGGCACAGAGAGAAAGAGAGAATGAGAAAATCTATACACATCATCATAAAGATTTTGCTGATCAGGGTTTGTGTATAATATTAACTCTTTATCAATTACTGTGAAATTATCAGCCATAATTTCAATAACCTGATCTACAATTGCTTGACCTATAGCTATTGCTGCAGGACACACGAAGACATAAGAATTGTCAAGTATGAGGCCTCCTTCTTTATAAATCAAATACACATTAACAAAAACCACTGATCATTTTTTTAAAATCTTCACCAAAAATTTTAGTTGGGATGTTTTCACCAGTCACTTCTCTGGTAGAAAATACTAGCTTGATTTTTATTTTCCAATAAAATAAAATTTTACAAAAAGCACTGCAGACACTTGATGAAATGCTGTTCACAACTATAGAGACTGTTACAATATCTTGGAAAACAGCTGCAGTCATCAACTGTCAGGGACGAAACATTTAAAAACATTTCCTGTTTAACTGTATTCATTATTGGAATTAAAGTAATCATAATTAATTGTAAATTGTACATATTTATTTTACGTGTATAAACTGAACTGCTCAACTATATTTGAATTTTCTAACTCATAGTTTGACACTGCAAGGAGTAAAATACAATGAATAAAAAAATTGGGTAATAGAGAGAATCTAACTTAGCCACTAAATTATCACTCTGTGCGCTTTGTGGTTGCACAACACCACTAGCTATACAACTGTAATTCAAACATCGCTCACAAAAGCATTTTCTCTTTTCCTACGGCCCACTCAAAATATTTTATGAACTTCAAAGGGTCATATACTTGCTTCTACTCACACAGATTGAGCCTAATCAGTAAGACTCATCCCACGCCCTCCCCATGTTAGTGGGACAGTGTCACCTTTCGTGTCACACTAGAGGTAATTGAACCTGATGTCCTGGTTAAAGTTGTTTAACATTCTGCCCTCAACAGCTTCTATGAATGTGGTCAATTCCCAGTTGTGGTGATCATATTTTCGATCACATTAGCTATTGCTCACTGTGACAAACACGCTAACATACCATCAGAAGGATGAGCAACTATCAGCATGAAAACTTAAGACAAACATACAGTTACAATTAATATGGAGAAAGGGTTATAGTTTATGTTGCTCAAAAGCACTTTGATAAAACCTATAAGTGCTTGCACATTACTTCTACTTTAATATCCACATTCTTAAACTGGGAATTCATTGAAATTGTAAGCAGATCATTTGAATGGGGCCTCTTGCAAATTTTAATTGGTACAATAGCGAAGAGAACGAAGTCTGTTCCATAAGGTATGGTAAGCTGAGTGAACTAAGGGCAAAAAGTGCAATCCACAGGGGAATATATTTTGGACCCCCAAGACCCAGAGATACAAAGCAAAGAGAAAGAAACTGCTTTGCTTTTTCTGCCAGGCCACCCCCAAGAGAGGACATGGCCACCTTGGATCCACACATGCTGCTATCTATTTTTTTTTTTTTTTGAAACTGGAAATTTGTGGTAAACTCTATGGGACCAAACTGCTAAGGTCATCGGTCCCTAGACTTACACACTGCTTAATCTAACTACAACTAACTTACATGAACGACAACACACACACACACACACACCCATGTCCAAGGAAGGGCTCGAACCTCCGACGGGGGTGAGCCGCGCGAACTGTGGCAAGGCACCCAAGACTGCGTGGCTACCCTGCACAACTATTCGTTTTTAGTGCCACATTACTGTCTCGCAAACAAAATAAATATTCATTGGGTTGTAAATGATCGCTCTACTCAGAAATGTTTCTGGGAATAGTTAATTGTTGTTGTTGTGGTCTTCAGTCCTGAGACTGGTTTGATGCAGCTCTCCATGATACTTTATCCTGTGCAAGCTTCTTCATCTCCCAGTACCTACTGCAGCCCACATCCTTCTGAATCTGCTAAGTGTATTCATCTCTTAGTCTCCCTCTACGATTATTACCCTCCAAACTGCCCTCCAATACTAAACTGGTGATCCCTCGATGTCTCAGAACATGTCCTACCAACCGGTCCCTTCTTCTAGTCAAGTTGTGCCACAAGCTCCTCTTCTCCCCAATTCTATTCAATACCTCCTCATTAGTTATGTGATCTACCCATCTAATCTTCAGCATTCTTCTGTAGCACCACATTTCAAAAGCTTCTATTCTCTTTTTGTCTAAACTATTTATCGTCCATGTTTCACTTCCATACATGGCTACACTCCATACAAATACTTTCAGAAATGACTTCCTGACATTTAAATATATACTAGATGTTAACAAATTTTTCTTCTTCAGAAACGCTTTCCTTGCCATTGCCAGTCTACATTTTATATCCTCTCTACTTCTACCATCATCAGTTATTTTGCTCCCCAAATAGCATAACTCTTTTACTTCTTTAAGTGTCTCATTTCCTAATCTAATTCCCTCAGGAATCACCAGAGTTAACTCGACTACATTCCATTATCCTTGTTTTGCTTTTGTTGATGTTCATCTTATATCCTCCTTTCAAGACACTGTCCATTCCGTTCAACTGCTCTTCCAAGTCCTTTGCTGTCTCTGACAGAATTACAATGTCATCAGCGAACCTCAAATTTTTATTTCTTTTCCATGGATTTTAATACCTACTCCGAACTTTTCTTTTGTTTTCTTTATTGCTTGCTCAATATACAGATTGAATAACATCGGGGATAGGCTACAACCCTGTCTCACTCCCTTCCCAACCACTGCTTCCCTTTCATACCGCTCGACTCTAATAACTGCCATCTGCTTTCTGTACAAATAGTAAATAGCCTTTCGCTCCATGTATTTTACCCCTGCCATCTTCAGAATTTGAAAGAGAGTATTCCAATCAACATTGTCAGAAGCTTTCTCTAAATCTACAAATGCTAGAAACGTAGGTTTGCCTTTCCTTAATATTTCTCCTAAGCTAAGTCGTAGGGTCAGTATTGCCTCACGTGTTCCAACACTTCTACGGAATCCAAACTGATCTTCCCCGAGGTCGGCTTCTATCACTTTTTCCCTTCGTCTGTAAAGAATTCGCATTAGTATTTTGCAGCTGTGACCTATTAAACTGATAGTTCGGTAATTTTCACATCTGTCAACACCTGCTTTCTTTGGGATTAGAATTATTATATTCTTCTTGAAGTCTGAGGGTATTTCACCTGTCTCATAAATCTTGCTCACCAGATGGTAGAGTTTTGTCAGGACTGGCTCCCCCAAGGCTGTCAGTAGTTCTAATGGAATGTTGTCTACTCCCAGGGCCTTGTTTCGACTTAGGTCTTTCAGTGCTCTGTCAAACTCTTCATGCAGTATTGTATCTCCCATTTCATCTTCATCTACGTCCTATTCCATTTCCATAATATTGACCTCAAGTACATCGCCCTTGTATAGACCCTCTATATACTCCTTCCACCTTTCTGCTTTCCCTTATTTGCTTAGAACTGGGTTTCCATCTGAGCTCTTGATATTCATGCAAGTGGTTCTCCTTTCTCCAAAGGTCTCTCTAATTTTCCTGTAGGCAGTATCTATCTTACCTCTAGTGAGATAAGCCTCTACATCCTTACATTTGTCCTCTAGCCATGCCTGCTTATCCATTTCGCACTTCCTGTCGATCTCATTTTTGAGACGTTTGTATTCCTTTTTGCCTGTTTCTTTTACTGCCTTTTTATATTTTCTCCTTTCATCAGTTAAATTCAATATTTCTTCTGTTACCCAAGGGTTTCTACTAGCCCTCGTCTTTTTACCTATTTGATCCTCTACTGCCTTCACTATTTCATCGCTCAAAGCTACCCATTCTTCTTCTATTGTATTTCTTTCCCCCGTTCCTGTCAATTGTTCCCCTATGCTCTCCCTGAAACTCTGTACAAGCTCTGGTTCTTTCAGTTTATCCAGGTCCCATCTCCTTAATTTCCCACTTTTTGCAGTTTCTTCAGTTTTAATCTACAGTTCATAACCAATAGATTGTGGTCAGAGTACACATCTGCCCCTGGAAATGTCTTACAATTTAAAGCCTGGTTCCTAAATCTCTGTCTTATCATTATATAATCTATCTAATACCTTTTAATATCTCCAGGATTCTTCCATGTATACAACCTTCTTTTATGATTCTTGAACCAAGTGTTAGCTATGATTAAATTATGCTCTATGCAAAATTCTACCAGGTGGCTTCCTCTTTCATTTCTTAGCCCCAATCCATATTGACCTACTATGTTTCCTTTTCTCCCTTTTCCTACTCTCGCATTCCAGTCACCCATGACTATTAAATTTCCATCTCCCTTCACTACCTGAATAATTTCTTTTATCTCATCATACATTTCATCAATTTCTTCATCATCTGCGGAGCTAGTTGGCATATAAACTTGCACTACTGTAGTAGGCGTGGGGTTCGTGTCTATTTTGGCCACAATAATGCGTGCATTGTGCTGTTTGTAGTAGCTTACCAGTAATCCTATTTTTTTATTCATTATTACCCCTATTTGATTTTGTATTTATAACCCTGTATTCACCTGACCAAAAGCCTTGTTCCTCCTGCACCGAACTTCAGTAATTCCCACTATATCTAACTTTAACCTATCCATTTCCCTTTTTAAGTTTTCTAACCTACCTGCCCGATTAAGGGATCTGACATTCCACGCTCCGGTCCGTAGAACGCCAGTTTTCTTTCTCCTGATAACAACGTCCTCTTGAGTAGTCCCCGCCCGGAGATCCGAATGGGGGACTATTTTACCTCCGGAATATTTTACCCAAGAGGACGCCATCATTATTTAATCATACAGTAAAGCTGCATGCCCTCGGGAAAAATTACGGCTGTAGTTTCCCCTTGCTTTCAGCCGTTCGCAGTACCAGAACAGCAAGGCCATTTTGGTTAGTGTTACAAGGCCAGATCAATCATCCAGACTGTTGCCCCTGCAACTACTGAAAAGGCTGCTGCCCTCTTCAGGAACCACACGTTTGTCTGGCCTCTCATCAGATACCCCTCCATTGTGGTTGCACCTACTGTACGGATATCTGTATCGCTGAGGCACGCAAGCCTCCCCACCAACGGCAAGGTCCATGGTTCTTGGGGGGGAATAGTTAATAAGCTTCCGAAAATGAGCTGTATAAATGATTTCATAATCGACAACGGTTCGTGGGCGCTATAACAGAATGAAGCTGAGAGTCGTGGAAGGAAGTAGTCTGCCCAAGACTAGACACTCAGATTGAGAGAGAGCTGAACAGATCTGGAGCGTGACGCAGTTGCTGGTTTCACAACTAAGAGGCGAGAAACTGATTTTGTGCGAGTCTTCCTTATAGATCAAGCTTTCCATAACAGCTAGATAGTCAACTGACCACGACAAAGTCTCGCACTTTAACCAACAACAACATTGCAACGTTTTTGCTGAAGGAATTTTCATCTAAGTCCGTGTGGTCGCAACTCAGGGAGAGAATGCGCGGACAAAGGCGTAAGAATTCTCTCTCTCAGAGCCGCAGTGCCATCAGCTCTCTTTTCAATTATCCTTGTACTAGTAATTGACATCCCAAGCCCATGGTTTTCCACATTTGGATATCACACTTAAAACACCAAATAAGCAAATTATTTAGGACTTTGCATTTATTTAAGAAAGAAAGTTTTTAATTATATATTAGAGTCTCACGTCACACAAGTGTGTTGACGATTTATTATATAATGTATTCAAACCATGTGACGACGGCTGATTTGATAATAAGTCGAAACCGATAATTATGGTGTTTGTGTGAAAAGTTGAATTAAAAAGACGGTTAGTATGCCTAGTCCGTGTCAAAATCTGTTTAGTAGTAATGTCAAAGAAATGAGCGTTTGCACAAAATACTAACTTCTATTACATTTGTCCTATCTTTGCACTATCGCTTTATGCCTAAGAGATGCGACCGCCATTAAAATTTTGTGTGGTTTGTGGTCAAGTTCAGAAGGATCTGCTGGGAGTGGCGTCATGCATTAAATAGGTGAAAATTTCTTTCAGGTTTTTTAGAGCCGCATCAGTCTAACAGGTACCGAAGGATCACCAGATATTAATAAGCGAGCGAATAAGTTGCAATATTTGTAAATTATTGGCGGACAAAACACTGAGGTGTTTTCTCATTTTACGTCGTGAAACCACAAAAGTGTTGTACTCCACACTGAACAGTTGCGAAACGCTCACCAAATAACGGAACAGAATCGCCAATATGTTGTAATCACCTTTGTAGCTGATTTCGTCTTAGTACAGTACTGAAAGCATTTCAGCCTCTTTTGTCCAGAACAGAGTACAAGCAGACCCTAAAAAACCATAGTGCTGGAAAATGAGAAGAACCTGAACAGATGGCTCATAATGGAACACACGTATACGACTAGTCTTGGTTACTGCATTCCAAGGGTTACCTACGCAATTTCTTTGTTATAAAGCTGACTTGTATTTGTCGTCAACTTCTTTCGTAGTTTCACCAATTTGAATACAGGCAACTACTGATTGTGTTTGCTTCAGGTAGTCAGAAATTTTACCTATCTGCACGCAGGTGCGTTGTACAGTTTGTTTTGTCAACGCTGTCTGCTCATTTTTCAACAACTTTCTCTTATTACTCATGCACTTCCTCAATCTATTTTAATTCGATTTGTACCTGTCCAATAGCTAGTTGCTGCCTATCTAGATAAGAATTGACGTTATTCAGTTTATATTTTCCGCTATAAAGAAACTGGCATGTGGCATTTTAGATTTTTTTAGTTTCTTTGACGAATAGGTACCGAAGTAACGGTCTGTTAACTTCTAACGGAAATTATGAATGGGGGTAAAGGAGGAGAGGAAGTGTGTCTTCATTCAAAGACACGCATCGAATTTTTTATTCTCTACGGGTTCGTGTGTGTGGTGTTACTGCTACTCACTGGTATCATGTATGACTGTTGGAGGCAATGAAATGGCGGGCAATAACTGACGCCACCAAGAATTTGTACATTCTCTGTCCGGTTATTTCAAGTGGGAGTCTGGTCTTTCTCATCACTGTGCGTGTACCCAAAATCCGACACCATGAAACAATGATTTAACACAAATTAAAGATTGGGTACTATATATTGTAATAAAGCCAAGGTCCTACATCTGTAAATAGGCTGTCTGAAACAAAAGTTTCAATATCTCGTATACGCTGCTGTAGCTAAAATGCAGTATAAGACGATCACAGACGTCAGGCGTCGTCTTGTGGGATAACGTTCCAAGATACATTCACCTGTTTTCGGAAATGAACACAGGAACTGACCAATGGTCTTCGGCGAGGTACGATGTTCGCTGTTTCTGGTTGAGACGGGCCTGCTTTCACTGACAGCAGCAATTCTTGTCACTGAAACACTATAACATTCCGCTCCGCTCCCTGTCGGTTAGTACCTTTTTACGCCTTCTGTTCTTAACTAGTATTACACGGACAGGGGAGAGGTATATCATTCCTTCTACAAAAGCTGAACACTCCGTATTGATACAGCAACAAATCTACTCTTTCATTTCCGATGTGGTCATGGGTACGTCCTAAAACGATAGCTCCTTTCTGGAATTCTGTTACATCTCCACATCGACCCATCTTACTGCACTGACTCCACACAACTGACTGACATAACACTATACGAGGTCTATTCAAAAAGTTCCGGAACTTTGACCGCAAAATGTTTCGGCGCTTACCTTCTACTTATTGTGCATGATGTCCGAAATACGTTCCTCCACAACTGATACGCCTCTCCGAACGCCGTTTCCACTTCCGGAAGCAGTCTTGGTAGGCCTCTTGCTGGATCGCGCGAAGCGTCGTCAGCGGATTTCCTTTTATCTCGTCGTTGCAGGTCTTCGTCCTTTCTACAGGGTTTTCACCTTTGTAAATAAACAAAAGTCCGCAGGGGCCAGGTCTGGAGAGTACGGAATGTGAGGCAGCACAGAGATTTCGTTTTTTGTGCAATAGTCACACACCAGTAGGTATGAATATCATACAAGAGCCACGAATTGTCTCGCCACATTCCAGGCTGTTTCCTTCTCACATGTTCTTGCAGGTGTCGCAACACATCCCGATACTACCATCAATTAGTAGTTTGCCCCTGTGACACGAATTCACGATGAACTAATCCTTCAAAGTCAAAGAAAACTCAGCATCGCTTTGACCTGACTTTTCCCAACCCATTCTGAAGACCTAACCTTGGTCTCATCACCAGTTATGATTTGCTTAAGAAACATCTTGGTTTTCATCTGCGCGATCTGAAAGTTTTTCACATATTGCGAGGCGAAGGTCTTTCTGGTCTTGACTCATGAGCCGTGGGACGAATTTGGAGGCAACACGATGCATTCCAAGATGTTGTGTCAGGATTTCATGAGATGGTCCAACTGAAAGGTTATATTCTTCTGCAATCTCTCCGACAATCAATCTTCGATTGGCATGCAGAATTTCATTGGCGTTCCTGACACGAGCTTCGTCGGTAGACGTCAAAGGGCGTCATGAACAAGGGTAATCTTTAACTTACGCCCGGCAATTTTAAACAGTGTGAGCCATTCGTAACACCGAGTGCGGCTTAATGTCTCATCACCATAGGGTTCCTGCATCATTTGGTCTGTGTCTGTCACGGTTTTCCCCGAGTTTCACGCAAAATTTAGTGCACACGCGTTGCTTCTCTAACTCTGCCATCACGAGATTCGCAAACTGTGCGACACGACATTCTATTCAATACGGCACTGAACAATAACTAACAGACACACAACAATGAAACTTTCAGCAGTTACACATTAAACACAGTAGACTTGGCCACTGTTTCTATGTTTCGATACAGTGTATCGATACCTGGAACTGTTTCAGTGTTTCGGAACGGCTATGGTTCACTGTTTCGAAACAGTGGTGTTCCATTCCGCCCTTGTCTCGGATCTCGAGCCAGACACAGAAACTGTATCGTTGTTTCAAAATAAGACTGTTTCAGTCCACTTGCGCCTGGAACGGACTAATTGTATCGAAACAGTGATGTTTCATTCCGCTCTGTGTCGGACGAGATTCGGGCTCGGCACAGGTACTGAAACACAACATACCACTTCATGAAACACTTTCAAGAGTGTCGAAATCTTTTAACAAGCAATAGCATGAAGCTCAAGATATCCGAAAATAAAGCTTCGTTTCTAGCTGACTGTCCTATTTCAAAATGGCGTAACATCTGCTTTATAAACACTAACCAAACAATAAAACAACGCATACTATTCGCATTCAAAATAATAAATATGTGAAAATCATTCAGTTAAATTACACTTTTTTTATAACATACGCTTCTCTGTTCATGTACAGTAATCATATTAAGAAACGCAAGTAAGACTACAACATTTAAATTGACAGTTATTAGACATGTATATAAATTTTAAGTAGGTATAATTGCAAGCAATCTGTTTGACTTATCACTGATAGTGTAATGGTGAACGGGAAGCATCGTAAATTCATAGTAACGGTTCGAAACACCTTGAAACACAATTTTTTCTGTTATATTTTGTTATTTATTCGAATTATTTGGCGTTATTTGTGAGTCTATAGTCACTGTGTCTATTATCCACAATGATTCCCCTTGTGTGCATGGAAATTAGCAGGATGGGTATATTAGCCATACTAATGGAATGTGGGAATCCCAGTAGCATATCTGTTGTTTCTGCAGTTTGCTCCCACCTCCAGTTCCGTTCGTGGTGGTTCTTCTGTCTTCAGCTAAGGCTTTCCTCAGCCAATTGAAAAGTATGAAAGTCACATGACACAAAAGCAGCGCATTTGCTGCAGGAAATACGAAACTGCCAAGACGCCTAAGTGATAGTTTCATACTTTCTGCGATATGATTAGCGCTCTCGCACCTCATTTGTGTTTATATGGACATACCTATACAGTAGACATTCAAGATGATAAAATGTGTAGGTTTATTAGATTACAAAACAAACTGTTTCACTGTTTCGAAAGACTGTATCGAAACATTACATTGTACGTTTCATTTGTTTCGAAACATTTACGTGTTTCAGTTTGCCCATCCCTAAAACACAGGCATGTGCAGGGATGCCAACCGCATTTCACTCCTACACACCACTGGCGCGAAATTACGAATGTTCCGGTATTTTTTTTGAACAGACCTCGTGTACCGCCGTGACGTACGTCAACGGTGGAGGGTCACAAGACCTGCTAGTACCAGTTCTACAAAATCTACAGCACCTCAGAGCGACCGTTATAGTCTAGGGGTTGACTAATATTTTCCCAGTGAGCTTATGTTACCGAATCACGCCAAGCCAAATCCCGTCACCGGTGGAGAGTTGGCGGTCAGTGAGATTCTACTTGATTGTGTGTATTTTTATTTTCCAAATATTGCACCACTGGGTTCTTCTTCTTCTGTAGTGGTCAATCCAAGGATTGGTTTGCAACAGCTACAATGGCAGTTCGTCTCCATTCTGTGCGTCTTTCAGCTTTTCATTTCTTTATAGGTGTTACATCCCACATCTTTCACGATTTGATCCATGTACCTCAGTCGTGGTCTTCCTCTTGGTCTTTTTCCCTCGACATATCCCTCTATGATTGTGTTCAGGAGTCCTTTGTCTTAATAGATGGCCTGTAAATTGCACTCTCCTTTTAACCCTTAACTATTATCGACTGTCTCTCAGACCGCTACTAATTTTTGTGTCGAGATATTTCTCGCACTCCTGCAAAGCCAAATGGAATCTTCCATGTACCTTCCTATTGGCTGTCAAGCTACAAGTGCCAGCATTGTTGCTGCTCTTTGTTTCGTAATTATTAGCCTTGAGAGGTCTCACAGACGTACCATAGTGTTTTCGTGCCACGTTTTTATTGCATGCTACTTTTTCTCCATGGAGGGGAAAGCTGGGCCTTCTGTGCAACGTGTGTTATGTGAGATGTCTTCACTTGCTAGATGAGCCTCAGACACTGGAAGAAGAATTCTAAAATCGAAAAACGTGCACCTTTTGCCCTCCTCGTCTGAAGAGGAAAACAAGATATCCATGTCAACAGCGTGGTGTTCCGATTTGTTTGGAGTGTTCCAGGTAGGTCTGCGTGAAGTGTTTGCAGGTGAAAATTGCCTTAAGTATGATTCAGTGGCACATGAGAACAAGTATTTAGTTTTAACTTGTAATTTTAGAAGTAAAATGGCGGCAAAGTTTCTCCGTTCATAGACTTATGGACTGAAATATTCGCTCTATATTGCTGAGTTAGTCGTAAACTGAAAGCTGACTTCGCACAGAAATTATCGTAAGTCATGCCAGATTTTTTCACCTAGTTATATTGCCAATTTGCAATATAATGCCTCTGATGAAAATATATGTGTGAGTAGAGAACTAACTATTTGCTGTTATTTTCGTAACTCATAAAATAAAAATATACTCCAGATTTCGCTTTGTTTTAATTGTCGAAGTGTTTAAAATACCGCAGTGCTTAAAAAAAATCAAATTTCTACAAAAGCCACCTCACCTCTAAGATGTGTAATAAATGACTGGAAGTCAAGAAACTATATATTCAGAAAAATTCTGGTTTGATATATAAAATAGAAAAATGCGGTCTGTGAGACCCCTCCACAGTAATTGTGTTCCTGTGAATGACCATAGTAGTTAAGGGTTAACAATGAAACTCCAGAACCTTCTCTTCTCACCTGCTCTTTCCAGAACCACTTCGTTTGTGACCTTGTCGATACATTTTATTTTGAGCATGCGTCTATAGCACCACATTTCAAAAGAATTTAGGTTGTGGTCTTCCTCTGTCCCGAGAGTCCGTGTTTCACACCCATAGCATGCCACACTCCACACACATGATTTCAAAAATATTTTACTGATTTCAAGGCTGATGCTCTTAGATGTTAAGGTGTTTTTCTTCTTGTTAAAAGCAGCCTTTGCTTGAGCAATTCTACTTCTCACTTCTGTCTTGCTCCTTCCATCCCTGGTAATATTACTGCCCAGACAAGTAAATTTATCAACTTGTTCAAGCAGTTCATTGCCTACATAAACTTGGACTTTCACTTGATCTTTCTTGTCGCATGCCATTACTTTTGTTTTTGCTTTATTAATTCTCATATTATATTCTTCCCCCATAACTTCATCCATTCTGTTCAGTAGGACTACAAGACCTCCTTCACTTTCAGCCAGGACAGCTATATCATCGGCATATCTTATGTATTCGTTGGCCATGAATTACTACACCTGCCTGTGAATTTTCCCTTACTTTTTTCAGCGCCTCTTCAATGTATAGGTTAAAGATAACAGGGGATATTGCGCAATCTTGTCGGGCACCTTTCCGTATCTGCACCTCTTCCTGTTTTGTCCGTCCACGGATAACTGCTGTCTCGTTTTTGTACAGGTTCCATATCATTTTTCTATCTTTATGGTCTATTCCTACTTTTTTGAGTACCTCAAACATCATATACTTGGAAAATGCCTGGTGACATTAACAGATATCAAATTGACTTCACAGAATGAAGTCAATGAGTTCGAGTCTCGGTCCGGCACACAGTTTTAATCTGCCAGGAAATTTCAAATTGACTTCATATTAGTGAAGCAAAGATTTAAAAATCAAGTTAAGGACAGCAGATCATACCCAGGCTGTGATGTGGAAAGTGACCACATACTCGTTATGATGACGACTGAACTAAAATTCAAGAACATTAAAAAAAGAAGTACATGTAAATGGGATTTGACAAACCTGAAAAATGAAAATACACCGAAGCACTATCAACTAGAAACTACCACTGGATTATATAGTCCAAATGTTACATAAGTTTTATATGGATGAAAAGAGGGTTTCGATAGCTCTTTTTGAGCGCAAAGCGTAAAATTACTGCTTACCTGTTTAGAAATGCCGTACGTGCAAACACTCTCTCCTTGGCCTAGCCTTTAACCAAAAGTAGGTTTGTAGGGTAATGGAATGCTCGGCGCAGAAACAAAATTTGCTTAGGCTGAGTGTTGTTGTTGTTGTTTGTGAGGAATTTTCGAAAAGGAGTAAGGGTTATTAGTTCAAAGATTTTGCTGTTGCCTGTTAGCACGAAGATGGGACGATAGTTTTCTAGAACGAGTAGGTTTCTATTAGGATCGGAGACAGTAATAACCTTCGCCCATTTTTCCACGCCGAGGGGAAGTAGGTCAGCTTCAGAGAAGTATGGTAAACGCGTGTCAGGTATATTAAAGCGCGTGGAGGGAGGTGTTTAAGCAGAGAAATGATCAGGGGATTTCTGATTACCTTCGCGCTTGTTTAGGGCATAAACTGCAGGCTCATTAATGGGACCATAATTCTATCGCTGGCATCGGCTCTCTTATATGCGCCACGCATCCGATTCTTATAGATTCCTGCCTGTCACCCTCGTCATCGTCCATTACGAGAATCTGGAATTGCAACTGTTATTCGCGCCTTATCTTGTTCAACATGGCTTGTTATCTCTGGAGAGGGCTTTTTGCTGACTAGTTATCTGCCATGAATCTGGTAACTTCTGTTCACTGGCTCTAAGCTTGCCTTCCCAATAGACACTTTTACGCTCCTGTAATTGTCGTTTCACCTGGCCTTGGGTACGCTTATTGTGAAGGATGAAAAACACTTCCAGTTAGGCAACTGAATTCATCCCTCGGAGTCACTCAGCCGATTTAGACAAGGTAATCAAACCAGTATAAATCCTCAGCTTCCTGACACCATTAATACTTCCTCCGGTGCAAGACTGTTTCGAACAAAACTGAAACCATCCCTAGTAGAAGACAGTACATCAAACGTAAATAACTGTAGATCAATGACACTATAGACAAGCATTCTAAAATCAAAAAAGTAATGTCTTAAAGCCTAAAGTAATTATCAAAAGAAAATGCTGAGAATGGGTTTAGGAAGAACAGATCAACAGAAACAGCAGTTCTATTTCAAGAGAATGGTCCTAACTGCCTTCAATAGGAATGACTTATCAGTTGGATATTTTTAAATTTATCCAAGGCACTTGATATAATCATCCATGACTTCCTCCTATGAAAATTAGTTTGTTGTGGGATTCAGAGATTTGCCTGCAAATGGTTCAAGTTCTATCTTTCTAATAGGAAGAGAGTACAAATATGTCATCGAGGCAGGGAATACCTTTCGAATAAATTTAAAAAAAGCCATGTTAGCTGTCGAGTGTCCCAGGGTTCTGTGCTAGGCCTTCTGCTGGTCCTCTTTGTATATAGAAGGTGGTTAGAAACAGTCTGAAAAGCTTGTAAAGGAGGTTGTGCTGAGAAATAACTGTTAAGAAAAAAATTCGAAACGTTGCGCCGTTGCTGAGTTCTTTCGCATTGACGTTAACCAATAAGGTAGCAAAAGCTACGTCTGTTGTAGAACGTGTTTGGCAGCACCGCCTCTGGCAGACTACCGCACTTAAGCGCACGACGACCTGATTAGCTAACTTCAAAGCTAAATAACTCTGAAACAACCGCGCAACGTATCGAAATTTTTCTTAACCATTATTCCTCAACACAACCTCCCCTGCAACACCCTTACTAGCTCTTCAAAATGTTTCTGACCGCGCTGTGTGAATGATCTGTCAAACCACTCGACAGCAGATGACATATATGCTTATCGAACCCACATCTATACTCCGCAAACTATCGCATGGCAGAGGGTACGTCCCAATGTACCAGTTATTAGGGTTTCTTCCCATTACATTCACGTATGGAGTGCGGGAAGAATGATTGCTTGAATGCCTCTGTGCATACTGTAATTATTCTAATCTTATCCTCACGATCCCTATGCGAGCGATATATAGGGGGTTGTGGTATTTTTCTAGACTTACATTTAAAGCCGTTTCTTGAAACTTTGTTAGTAACTTTCTCAGGAAGTTTAAATCCATCTTCAAGAGTCCGCCAGTACAGTTTCTTCAGTATCTATCTGATCAAACGAACTGTGACCATTCTCGCTGCCCTTCTCTGTGTATGTTCAATATCCCCTGTTAGCCCTATTGGGTAACAGTTCCACACATTTGAGCAATATTATAGAACCAGTAGCGCGACTTATTTGTTAGCGATCTCTTTTGTAGAGTGTTTGCAATTCCCCAGTATTCTACCAATCAACCGAATTCTACCACCTGCTTTACCCGCAACTTATCACTCCAGGTATTTGTATGAGTTGGCCGATTCCAACTGTGACTCACTAATAGTATAGTCATAGGGTACTACGTTTTTTTCGTTTTGTGAAGTGCACAATTTCACATTTTTGAACAATTAAAGCAAGTTGCCAATAATTGCGCCAATTTGAAATCTTATCAAGGCCCGACTGAATATTTATGCAACTTATTTCAGACAGTACTTCATTATAGATAACTGCATCATCTGTAAAAAGCCTGAGGTCAGTGTTAATATTGTCTGCAAGGTGATTAATATATACAACTAAACAGCAAGGGTCCCAGTACACATCTGACGATAGCTCTCCATCCAATATAACATGCTGCGTCGTCCCTACTAAAAAGTTTTCGATCACAAATTTCACTTGATACCCCATACGATCGTACTTTTGACAATAAGCGTACGTGTGGTACTGAGTAATATACTTTTCGGAAATCAAAGAATACTGCATCTATCCGTTTGTCTTGATTCACAGCTTTCTGAACGTCGTGTGAGCAAAGGGTGAGTTAGGTTGCATATGATCGATGTTTCTGGAATCCATGCTAACTGGCACTTATTCGACATTGAAATGAAATTTCGTAAACACGTAAATAAAATAAACAATTTACTAGCAACTATTTGCTAACCACCCAAACCACAGAAAATAAATGTTGTCTTCCAAAAAAATAACTTAATCCTTTATTGTTGACCATGGACTGAAAGGCACACTTACAATCGCCACTCGAAAGAACTATGAACAGATGTAATTAAAGTAGATATGGTAAAGCATAAGCAGGGTGAGTCACGTAGGACGTAACATCCATTTTTATTTCTTCGACGGTTACACACGTCGAAACGCGGTTTTAGGCAAATGTTACAGTGTCGAGAGGCACGTATGTTTCCTTCTGGTTAATGTTTAAGCGCTGGTATCAACGGAGATATTGAAGCAAGTACTTTTTTTTATAAATAGAACCATATACCTCTTATAACTGCATACGATAGCTCTTCAGAAGACAATTACAGTGACATAGCGTTTGTTCAAAAATGGTTCAAATGGCTCTGAGCACTATGGGACTCAACTGCTGTGGTCATCAGTCCCCTAGAACTTAGAACTACTTAAACCCAACTAACCTAAGGACATCACACACACCCATGCCCGAGGCAGGATTCGAACCTGCGACCGTAGCAGCAGCGCGGCTCCGGACTGGAGCGCCTAGAATCGCATGGCCACCGCGGCCGGCTATAGCGTTTGTTAATGTTTATGCTGAAACCTGTATTTAAAAAAAAATTCACATACAAATGTTGTATATGGAAAACATAGGCTAGAATTTAGCTTATCACAAAGGACTTATGAAAACTATCTCACATCTATGTATCCTCCCAGATTTACGTGATCTGAAGAGAAATCAGCTGTTCAGTCTTAAAAAATAGACATGTCTTATACGCTGCAAAAAGCAACTACTGTATTAAATAATTATCAGAATGATAAAGGAAGATTTGACCTCTTTTCCTATACGTGGTTGGGCACTTCTTAACGGTTAAATATATTGTATATTCTGTCGGACAACTGTCCCCGCCTACGCTGCTCTAAATTATATCAAAATAAACATTTTATCAGAAATACTTTGGTCGCCATCTGTACAACGCAAAATAAATATTCTTCTTAACGAAACGTCATTTCGTGCTGAACGTACGCGCGTAATGACAGTGTTGCCAGCTATGTGCTATACACGCTGTCGAATAAGTAGTATTTTAAGTGTTTGCTTAAAGTTATCGGTACGTAACTAGAAGCACCGTCTAGCAGCTGCAATATATTTCTGGGAGACAGGAACGCAAAAAATTTCGTGCGAATCGATATTTATAACGAAAATTTGGCCAGACTACGAGCATCAAGCTACGTCAAATGGTAGGGTCGCCGTCTGAACTGTTGTTACCGGAAAGTTGCGCAAGCAGTTGGCGGTCCACAATTGGGTTTCTAGAACTAGTTCTTACAATTTGCTGCAGAGTAACTAAATCGAGGACGAAGAGGGCTCTAAAATATGAAAAGAACCATATTTCTTTATATGAAAAAGAATGAAACAAACGCTGGCAAAAGAAACGGTAATACATGGTTGGTGGCGTGCGCACCACAGGCCTGCCATTGGCGGCACCTTCGGCATATCGACGAGCAACCAGTCGACAGACAAACGTAGGGAGTATGATGGGACGACGGAACGTTCTCAACATATGCTCTACTTGTGTGTATAAGCTCTATCTATGTCAAGGCAGGTTCCGCTGAAGCAATAATTGAATGATAATGATCCGTCTTACATTGTTTTAACTAGATTTCATTACTAAAAGAGGCATATGTGCCAATGCCCATGAGGTCACAATGAAAGATATTCTATCAATGGCAATCAACTTTGGTGCAATTCGGACTATATTTTCGGAGATATTTTTAACGATTTAGACAAAAAACCTTCAAAATCTCGTGAACAATTCAAGCAAAGAGCGTCTAGGTCACGACACCTTGAAGCGAGAGCTGCGCTAAACTCATGAGCAACAGCAAGGTTTGCTGAGGTTCGTGTACAGTCAGACCATAAAACAGAAATGGCTCTGGGCTAACGGAGAGGTCATAATAGGATACACACACTTGAGTGGCAAAACTGTAACTACAGCATGAATGTATCAAAGAGAAGATTAGATTCAGTTTTCGTTCCATAGATCTAAAAATGAGAAGATTCCCGTGGATGTGGAAATGTTAGAAAGATTAACATAAAAAAACACAGAACATCTGTACATAATACTCACTTCCCTGATAATTTGTCAGGGGACTGTCTAAATAGGTGAATGAATATACAGTCAGACTGAAACATAGTTATGCATTTTTAATAACTTTATCATACATAAAATACATAATTTTCACTGTTGTGACCAAGAGCTGTCAAAACCGCTGGTCTAACGGTCCCTGTTAAGATATTCATCTATAGAGTAGAAGGAGTTGCCTGTCAAAATGTCTTTCACACTGTGTTTTACGTGAAACCAAGTTTTTAATGGTTGCTGGCAATTTATTGAAAATGTGTTTTCCTGAACACTAGACCGTGTTTTGGACCAAGGTAGGTTATTTTAGGGTTTTGTGTAGACTGTTCTTATTCCTAGTACTGATACTACATACTGAGCTATTGGTTGGAAATAAGCAGTGGTTAGAATGTCCCGTTTCTTGAACAGGTTTCTACATAACGTTCTTGAATTTACACCACAAATGAGTTTTCTTCTTGTTGTTGTGGTCTTCAGTTCTGAGGCTGGTTTGATGCAGTTCTCCATGCTACTCTATCCTGTGCAAGCTGCTTCATCTCCCAGTACGTACTGCAAACTACATCCTTCTGAATCTGCGTCTTATTACACACTTTTGCAGGCTAAAAACTTTTGCTCAGTTTGACGAGTTACCCCAGAATATGATCCCTTATGACATAATAGAATGAAAGTATGCAAGTTTTTCTTATATTTACATCTTGTATATCTGACATCATTCTCACTGCAAATACAGATTCTGTGGTATGCCCTTACCAACTGAATTTATTATCGAGTTGTAATCCCAGAAATTTAACACTGTCAAACTTTTCAATCTGCATGTCTTCATATGTTATACACATGATGGAAGGAAATATCTTACAGGTTCTGAACTGCATGTAGTGGGCCTTTTCAAAGTTTAATAACAGTGAATTAGCTTCAAACCATCTATTAATGTCAGTGAAAATCTGATTAGCAGCCATTTCTAAATCTGTACCTGACTTACTGTTTATTGCACTGTTTATATAGCCTGCACTCTCCCATGAGGCACCGCCTTATCGTAACTCTGTCCGTGTGGGCGGGAGAGTGTGTGTGCTCCAAGGAAGCTGAGAGCTATATCGACGGTAGCGTAGCTACTGGCAGGTCCGACCTAGCCGGGCAGGTCTCAGCAGAGGAGCCAGACAAAGTGTGCCTCACAACGACCCGTCTTATATCCTATTCCCTACCCTCTCCTCAGTTACCATTCCTTTTCTTTCTCTAATTACCTTAACACACCACTGCCTTGTGGTTGGTCTCGGGAGGGATGAAGGCTAAGGGAGAAAACCCTGAAAGAAAATCTGGAGTGGGGCCCCAAAGGCGGTTGGAAGGCGTACTACGTCCCCTTTCGGCAGCTCCTGCAACCGAAGTGATACCAGACGTATTGGCTTGCCTTTCCTCTGGATATTATCATTTAGGTCGAGAGGGAGACCGTGAAGATTGGGGAACTCACGTGTCTTCATATTTATCGCTCAGGTTTGTAGCGTCCTGCAGAGGGCACTTAGCGACGTCCAAGGACTTCGGCACAACACGGGAAGAGGCAGTTACCGGTTATAAGCTCTGTCTCATTGGCGTAAGACTCGAGTGCCAGGGGCCACTTCCGACGGTGGGAGAGATTATTGCATCTCAATGGACAGCTACCGCCCGCCTCAAGCTGGGCAGCCCCCAGCCAATAAGGTGCTGTCCCGCCACTATCCGCCTGCTTCACGGGGTCTGTGAAGCTTAGAAGTTATCTTCGACAAGCGGGTTGATATAGTACACCTACCAACAACAAAAATGAAATAATAAAGAAATCACTATTTCGTATTGCCACCTGGAATGTCAGGACCATGTGTCCAAGGTACATTGACGATGCCCAAGAGGTTGATTTCATCCGTAAGACTGCCGTAATTGACAGGGAGCTCCATCGTTTTGAATGTAGACATCGCGGGACTGCAGGAGACGCGGATTCCAGACGCGGGCTCTATCAGGGAGGATAATTACATATTCTTCTGGCAGGGGAAGTCTCAAGACGAGCCAAGACTTCATGGCGTAGGATTTGCTGTGAAAAACACCCTCCTGGACTGTACTGTGCCACCATCCGGTGGAACAGAGCGAATTATTGATTTGAAAATATGCTCCTCAAGTTGCACTGTCAACATCCTAAATGTGTACGCTCCTACCTTATCATCTAGCATGGAAGAGAAGGGTCTGTTTTATGACTTACTCAGTGACAGAATAGCCAAGGTAACTAGCACCGAGATACTGTATATTCTAGAGGACTTTAATGCTAGAGTTGGATCAGATAACGACATATGGCTGAATTGCCTGGGACATCAGGGGGTGGGAAAAATGAATGAAAATGGCCAGAGAATGCTTGAAGTTTGCTGCTTTTATGGACCCTGTATCACAAACACATATTTCCAGCTTAAGGATCAGCACAAGGTGTCTTGGAGACACCCGCGCTCTCATCACTGGCATCAACTTGACTTAGTCATAGCTAGGCGTACTGGTCTCAAAAATGTGCTACTGACACGAAGTTATCATAGTGCTGATTGCAACACAGACCACGCCCTAGTGGCGTGCACATTGAGGCTCACTCCTAAGAAATGTCACCACGCTAAACCGAGAGGTCATCCCCGTATCAACACAGATCATGTTCATGACACACAAAGAAAGCAGGATTTTGCCAGTAATTTTGAAAGTGCTTTCCCAGGAAACATGCAAGCAGAAAGGAATGTTGATAAGAAATGGGCAAAACTCTCGGGTGCAATTTACAACTCAGCAGTATTGGCCTATGGAAAAGAAATAAGGACTGGTAAGAGCAAAATTTGGAAGAAATGGAACTAGTCACTGAGGCTAAACGGAAAGCCCTGCTTCCTTACAAAAGAAACCCAAATGAAAGAACTCGAGATGACCTACGAAAAGCAAAGAACAGGGCACAGCAAACATCCAGGAGATGCGCAAATAACTACTGGCTGAATTTATGTGCAGGTAGCGGCCGACTCTGGGAATGCTAAGGCAATGTACGATGGTATTAAGAAAGCAATTGGGCCAACTGTCAGAAAAACAGCTCCTCTGAAGTCCAAGACGGGTGAAGTCATTACTGATGAAGGCAAACAAATGGAACGCTGGGTTGGGTTGAACACTACCTCGAGTTGTATGCAGCCGAGAATGAAGTTAGCAAGAACGCATGTGACGCCATCAAACAAATGCCAGTTATGGAAGAACTAGATGCAATGCCTACTATGGAAGAACTTAGTAGAGAAATAGATTCTCTTGCTAACGGAAAGGCCCCAGGTGAAGATGGGATCCCTGCAGAGGTTATTAAGTATAACAAGTCTGTTCTTCGCAAACATTTACATTCACTTTTCACAACCAGCTGGAAAGAAGGTTATGTCCCGATGAGTATGCGGAATTCGAGGATAGTTACTCTATATAAACAGAAAGGGAACAGAAGTGACTGTAACAATTACCAAGGCATTTCATTACTAAGTGTAGCCGGGAAAGCTTATGCAAGAGTCATCCTAATGCTATTACAGATCTTAGCTTCCAGAATCTACCCAGAATCTCAGTGTGGCTTCAGGTCCGGCCGATCAACTGTAGATATGATCTTCTCCTTAAGACAGCTACAAGAGAAATGTCGTGAGCAGCAGAGGCCACTTTATATTGCTTTCATTGACCTTGTTAAAGCGTTTGATTTAGTGAGCAGAAATGGGCTTTTCAAACTGTTGCAGAAGATTGGATGCCCACCTAACTACTGCAGATAATTGTCTCTTTCCATGAGAAAACACAAGCAACAATTTGCTTCAACGGTAAAACATCAGAAGCATTCCCTGTTAATAGCGGTATGAAACAGGGGTGTGTGTTAGCTCCTACATTATTTGGGATTTTCTTTTCCGTTCTGCTCAGATTTGCCTTTGAAGACTGTGAGGAGGGAGTGTATCGACATACGAGGTCTGATGGAAATCTTTTCAACATTGCTCGCCTCAAGTCCAAGACCAAAGTAAATACAGTTGTTATCCGTGAGTTGTTATATGCGGACGATGCAGCTCTAGTAGCGAACACAGAAGATGAGCTGAAGTATATAATCAACAAATTATCAAATGCCTGTGAAAAGTTTGGTCTACTCATCAGCCTTCAAAAGACTAAGATCATGGCGCAGAGCACTACCAACCTTCCATCCATTAGCACTGATGGCAATCCTCTCCAGATAGTTGATGACTTTACCTACTTGGGATCCACAATATGTAGCAACTTGTCCATGGACACTGAACTTACTAACAGAATCGCAAAGGCATCATCTGTCATGGCTAGATTGAAAAACAGAGTATGGAACAACGGACTGCTTACCACAAAAACTAAATTAAAAGTCTACAACGCTTGTGTTATAAGCAGCCTTCTCTACAGCTGTGAGACATGGACAACTCTTTCTAGGCATGAATCTCGACTCAACAGCTTCCATCTCTGCTGTCTCCGGAAGATCCTTCAGATCTCTTGGAGAGGTAGAGTACCCAACACTGAAGTCTTTCATCGTGCAAGCACAACCAGCATCTTTGCACTCCTGAGTCATCGACGTCTAAGATGGTTGGGACATGTCAGGCGCATGGATCCTGAACGGATACCGAAACAGCTGCTGTATGGCGAACTTCAGGAAGGTGTGAGGCCAGTGGGACGACCGCATCTTCGTTTCAAGGATGTCTGCAAGAGAGACCTGACCAAGCCCAGAATCAATCCAAGTCGCTGGGAAAGCTTTGCAGATGACCGTGTCAAGTGGCGAGTAACTGTGCGCAACGGCGTCAAGCTCTCAGAGGACGAACGCACACAGGAACAAATCAGGACGAGGACAAAGCGAAGAGACAGAGCGGCTTCTGTTCGAAGCCCCTCAAATTTCACATGTCCAAACTGCAGTAGGGACTGCCACTCTCGAGTGGGGCTTTTTAGCCACAGCAGACTCTGAACAAAGCATGCTACACCATCATCCCTCAAGGATGGACGGATGCCATTTTATATAGCCCGCAAACAAAACAAACTTTGCATTTGGCAATGGTCGTTAATGTACAAGAAAAGGCAATGGAACCTTGAGGAAAACAACATGTAATTAATTTCCAATCAGATGGAGACTGACTGCTTACTCCGTATGTATTTCGCAAGGACACCCTTTGTTTCCTTTTACTGAGGTAAGACCAACTATTTTGGCAGTGGCACCACAATATTCTAATTTACTTCAGAGAATGCTGTGTTTCATATAGTCAATGGCTTTTGACATGTCACAGAAAATGACTGTAGTCTCTTATTTGTTAGCTAATGAATTAAGTGCAAAAATGGTTCAAATGGCTCTGAGCACTATGGGACTCAACATCTTAGGTCATAAGTCCCCTGGAACTTAGAACTACTTAAACCTAACGAACCTAAGGACACCACACACACCCATGCCCGAGGCAGGATTCGAACCTGTGACCGTAGCGGTCGCGCTGTTCCAGACTGAAGCGCCTAGAACCGCTCGTCCACACTGGCCGGCAATTAAGTACATTCTCACTGTACATGTAAATAGCCTTCTCTATACTGGAACTCAAACTATGCCTTGGACAATATATTATTTGCAATCAGATGCTTAAGAAGACATTTGTACACAACCTTCTCAAATATGTTTGAAGTTGGAAAAAGTGAAACTGGTCAATAGTTTGATGGTATCTCTTGATCACCTTTATTGTACAGAGGCTTAAATTCAGCACATTTTAACCAGTCTGGAAATGTTCCACTGATAAGAGATTGATTACGCAAATAACTTAAAACAAAACTCAACTCATATGAGCACCCTTTGAGAAACTTCGCTGATGTGTTGTCACAACCACTAGAATACTTTGATTTTAAGGATTTTACATAGATGTTACTTCATGGGAGACGTTAGTGTCATTTTCATTTTACTGAAGTTATTTGTAAAGCCTGGTCTCAGATACTCCACTGCACTGGTTACCGAACCTGATAACAGCAAGCCATTAGCAACAAACAAAGTACTTGTTTAAGAAGTTTGCAACATTACATACACTTGTTACCAATGGCTCATTAATTTTAGAACTATCTGTCCCTCTTCCTTTCTTGCCCCACCTGCTTATGTCTCCACTATGACCAATACAGTTTTTATTTTTTGCCTGATGTAATGATCTTTTTCTCATAATAAAGTTACTTAGTTTTCTGGATTACATGCTTCAAAATTTTGCAGTATATTGTGTAATGCATGACAATGCTAACATCAGAGCTGTTCCTAAATAGTAGACACAGTTTCCTTTTCGTCCCACAAGATGCCTTCATTCCTTGTGTAATCCAGGATTTATTTTTAGAATTTTATTTGTTTTGCCTTCCTTGTGTAATCCACGATTTATTTTTAGAATTCTATTCCAAATGAAAAAGTAACCTTTTTACTTATGCTTTGTATTAGATTTTATACCCTGAGAAATTTAAACAGTTAATATAACATGCTGCATGCCACGATTAGATAACACATTTACTATTGGTTTTGTGATATGACTTTCACTAGATTTGTCTACAAAGATATTCTCGATAGCAGTCACTGAGCATATAAACACCCTATTTGGAATTAAATTGTACTGTAGGAATTAAACTGAATGACAGTGTTATTCATTACAATAATTCTTCAGTGACAAAGCTTTTCAATAAATCTGCATTAAAATCACCAGCAACCGCTATTTCATTGTTTTTTTTTTTTTTTTTTTTTTACCGTGATAAGGGACAACACAACTTCCAGATTTTATGGGGACGGTAAACGTTTCCTGAAAGTGCTTTGTGTATACTTACTATTATAAATGACTTATTATGAAATATGACTTATGTTGCACAAGCTTCTAAATGCTGCTTCGAGCAAAATTTATTAATATTGACTTCCTCGAAATTAAAACAGTTTCTGACAAATGTGGCAACTTCTCCTTCTCCGTATTTTCTCTACAGAAGTAAGAGGCTAACTTAAATCCTATAACATATCTACGCCAGTGATAATATGGTGTTCAAAGAGGTAGATTACATCAACTGTTTGCTCAATCCTGCTTCTTCAACACAAGTAAACAACTCATTAAGCAGACCCCACTGTCCTCAGATATTCTGATATAGAAAGGACAACCGATGGATGGATGTAATTTCTGAACATCTCCAGTTTCAATTAATGGCTGTTTGCACGAACTGCGTTTATTATAATTTCCTTTCTGGCTGCATGTTTTATCAACGTGGATGTTATTTTCCGGTACACGTCAGCGAGACGAGACAGAAAATAAAGAGAAAATTGAGAGCCTGTTTAGACTGACTTAAAAGGACTGAACGCATAAAAAATTATAGGTAACGAATGTCCAACTGAAAGCGTATTATTTAAGAAAGCGACTAGCCAGGTAAATATAGAATCTTAGACACCAACAATTCAAACAAGTTGTAAGTAAAACCAGTAGGGCATTGACATAACCAGTTCGAGAGGCAGAGTAAGTCCTATTTGGTGTGCTGGGAGGAATTTCATGCCGAAAGTAGTTGTCAACTGGCTGCCCACTTCCCTGTTCACCAGCCAGAGGGCTGTTTTCCAGCGGAACAGTTCAGCATACCCTGTTCACCATCCAGAGGGCTATGTTTACCAGCCAAACACTTTAAGTACACAAATCATTTAGTTGTAGGCATAACACTCTACCAACGCCTTGGGACAACAAGAGCTGATTAAGATTTGCCTGAGTACGTTGGGCGTACATTGGGTGTATTGCACCTAAACGAATTTCGGACATGAGACTATGAGGAAAAGTGCTGCCAAGAAATTCGTTGAAATTATTCGTCCCAAAAGTTGTACCAGGAGTGGTTTTTTTATGTAATCTAACGTGTCGGCAGTATCGGAATTAAATAAGAGGATATAACTGAATGCGAATTTACCTAACAGACATTAGTGGGTATGGAATGGATAAAAAATAATACGTTAGATTTCTTGGTTAAACATGTTCGATAAATCCAAAGAGGAAAGCTTTTCCACATTAACAAATGGAAATAAAAAACTGAGTTACCGTGGTGAACGAGAAGACCTATACTTTGATACTTTGTTCATCTCACGAATGAAACCGACGCAAACAAGCACAAACGCAATGATTGGTCAGTAGCCATAGCACAGTGGTGTTCCGCTCTTGGCAATACCTTCTGTTTATGTATTAGATATGTTGTTGCTGTTTTACTATAAATGAAACAAAGATATTCTAATGTCTTAACAGCCATAAACGTTTTACTCAATCATACTTTAGCGATGTAGTTTATATTTCAAACAAAAAATCATGTACAGTCGCAATCTCTGGGCTGTTTAATTGTGATTATTGCGCTGTTGATATGTAGGGCGTAAATAGCTGACGCTGCTTACTGTTCTGTCGTGAAACACGCGAGTGTTACGAGGTGCATTCAAGTTCTAAGGCCTCCGGTTTTTTTTATAATTAACTACTCACCCGAAATCGATGAAACTGGCGTTACTTCTCGACGTAATCGCCCAGCAGACGTACACATTTTTCACAACGCTGACGCCATGATTCCATGGCAGCAGCGAAGGCTTCTTTAGGAGTCTGTTTTGACCACTGGAAAATCGCTGAGGCAATAGCAGCACGGCTGGTGAATGTGCGGCCACGGAGAGTGTGTGATGATGTTTGGTTTGTGGGGCGCTCAACTGCGTGGTTATCAGCGCCCGTACAATTTCCCAACCTTTGCTCACTTCAATTTCGCCACTTTCCTGGATGATGATGAAATGATGAGGACAACACAAACACCCAGTCATCTCGAGGCAGGTGAAAATCCCTGACCCCGCCGGGAATCGAACCCGGGACCCCAGGCTCGGGAAGCGAGAACGCTACCGCGGGACCACGAGCGGCGGACTGCCACGGAGAGTGTCTTTCATTGTTGGAAAAAAAGCCAAAAGTCACTAGAAGCCAGGTCAGGTAAGTAGGGAGCATGAGGAATCACTTCAAAGTTGTTATCACGAAGAAACTGTTGCGTAACGTTAGCTCGATGTGCGGGTACGTTGTCTTGGTGAAACAGCACACACTTAGCCCTTCCCGGACGTTTTTGTTGCAGTGCAGGAAGGAATTTGTTCTAGCACTGGCAGTTACCCGAACTTTTTTTTGGTGGCGGTGAATCTGTGTGCTTCCATTGAGCTGACTGGCGCTTTGTTTCTGGATTGAAAAATGACATCCACGCCTCATCCATTGTCACAACCGCCGAAAAGAAAGTCCCATTCATGCTGTCATTGCGCGTCAACATTGCTTGGCAACATGCCACACGGGCAGCCATATGGTCATCCGTCAGCATTCGTGACACCCACCTGGATGACACTTTTCGCATTTTCAGGCCGTCATGCAGGATTGTGTGCACAGAACCCACAGAAATGCCAACTCTGGAGGCGATCTGTTCAACAGTCATTTGGCGATCCCCAAAACAATTCTCTCCACTTTCTCGATCATGTCGTCAGACCGGCTTGTGCGAGCCCGAGATTGTTTCGGTTTGTTGTCACACGATATTCTGCCTTCATTAAACTATCACACCCACGAACACACTTTCGACACATCCATAACTCCATCACCACATGTCTCCTTCAACTGTTGATGAATTTCAATTGGTTTCACACCACGCAAATTCAGAAAACGAATGATTGTACGTTGTTCAAACAAGGAAAACGTCGCCATTTTAGGTATTTAAAACAGTTCTCATTCTCGCCGCTGGCAGTAAAATTCCATCTGCCGTACGGAGCTGCCATCTCTGGGACGTATTGACAATGAACGCAGCCTCATTTTAATACAATGCGCATGTTTCTATCTCTTTCCAGTCCGGAGAAAAAAAAAAAATCGGAGGCCTTAGAAATTGAATGCACCTCGTACATCTTTGAAATGTGACAAGAACCCGATTGTTCTCAAAGCTTTTCACAAGTTTACAGAAAAAAAAAAAAAATCAGCGTTGAAGTTTTCCGAGTGCCCTTTTTTAGGAGGGGGAGCATTTTTGTAAACTCGATGCGCAACTGAATCGATAGTGCAACCGACATAATCTGCAATAGTTCCTTGGTCGCTGGTTCAAATCTCGAATTAGTTTCCTTTATTTCGTTCAATTCGGGATACCTACACCTTTTAAATATAAACTTCATGAAATATATGCTAATTAACAGGTGTCTAATCAACCACTCGTTACAAAGAAAAATACATGTATTATTCTTTATAATTACATACTGAACGCAAAATTCCAGTTTCCATTGCAAGTATAAATTCTTGATATCCAAGATTATTTAAATTAAGACACCATAAATTAAACTTTTAAAGACAAAAATGAAAAATCAGATGTTCTTTATTTCAACTATATCCATTGTTTTATATCCAGAAGTGGTGTCACACGAGCCTGAGTGAGATGCGTCGTAGAAACAATTTTCACGGCATCGGGTATCATACAAATGCTGCATTTTTATAGTTGCCACAGTACCATTGCAGCAGGAACCCAACAGAACTGATATGGAGCCAAGGTGGAGGATTTGTCGCGAGAAATAATAAGGCACATAAGGTGCCAGACGTATTGAAACTAATGCACGAAGCTTTGTAACACATCATTACCGAACGCTGGCGCGATACAGAACGGCACTTCATAAAAGGAATGGTGGGAAAATGTGATGCATGGAGAGGTTCGAGGATTTTATTGTTGATCGACTCGTTATCAACGTGGCGTGTAACAGGTCCAGTACTGAAATACACTCCTGGAAATGGAAAAAAGAACACATTGACACCGGTGTGTCAGACCCACCATACTTGCTCCGGACACTGCGAGAGGGCTGTACAAGCAATGATCACACGCACGGCACAGCGGACACACCAGGAACCGCGGTGTTGGCCGTCGAATGGCGCTAGCTGCGCAGCATTTGTGCACCGCCGCCGTCAGTGTCAGCCAGTTTGCCGTGGCATACGGAGCTCCATCGCAGTCTTTAACACTGGTAGCATGCCGCGACAGCGTGGACGTGAACCGTATGTGCAGTTGACAGACTTTGAGCGAGGGCGTATAGTGGGCATGCGGGAGGCCGGGTAGACGTACCGCCGAATTGCTCAACACGTGGGGCGTGAGGTCTCCACAGTACATCGATGTTGTCGCCAGTGGTCGGCGGAAGGTGCACGTGCCCGCGACCTGGGACCGGACCGCAGCGACGCACGGATGCACGCCAAGACCGTAGGATCCTACGCAGTGCCGTAGGGGACCGCACCGCCACTTCCCAGCAAATTAGGGACACTGTTGCTCCTGGGGTATCGGCGAGGACCATTCGCAACCGTCTCCATGAAGCTGGGCTACGGTCCCGCACACCGTTAGGCTGTCTTCCGCTCACGCCCCAACATCGTGCAGCCCGCCTCCAGTGGTGTCGCGACAGGCGTGAATGGAGGGACGAATGGAGACGTGTCGTCTTCAGCGATGAGAGTCGCTTCTGCCTTGGTGCCAATGATGGTCGTATGCGTGTTTGGCGCCGTGCAGGTGAGCGCCACAATCAGGACTGCATACGACCGAGGCACACAGGGCCAACACCCGGCATCATGGTGTGGGGAGCGATCTCCTACACTGGCCGTACACCACTGGTGATCGTCGAGGGGACACTGAATAGTGCACGGTACATCCAAACCGTCATCGAACCCATCGCTCTACCATTCCTAGACCGGCAAGGGAACTTGCTGTTCCAACAGGACAATGCACGTCCGCATGTATCCCGTGCCACCCAACGTGCTCTAGAAGGTGTAAGTCAACTACCCTGGCCAGCAAGATCTCCGGATCTGTCCCCCATTGAGCATGTTTGGGACTGGATGAAGCGTCGTCTCACGCGGTCTGCACGTCCAGCACGAACGCTGGTCCAACTGAGGCGCCAGGTGGAAATGGCATGGCAAGCCGTTCCACAGGACTACATCCAGCATCTCTACGATCGTCTCCATGGGAGAATAGCAGCCTGCATTGCTGCGAAAGGTGGATATACACTGTACTAGTGCCGACATTGTGCATGCTCTGTTGCCTGTGTCTATGTGCCTGTGGTTCTGTCAGTGTGATCATGTGATGTATCTGACCCCAGGAATGTGTCAATAAAGTTTCCCCTTCCTGGGACAAGGAATTCACGGTGTTCTTATTTCAATTTCCAGGAGTGTATATTTTTCGGATTCTGATATGGAAGAGTTCAGAATCACCAGACGACTGACTGTAAGTAATACATTCAGTAGCCTCAATATTTAACTATATGATCAAAACAGCTCGCGCAGAAAAATTACTGTGTGCTTAAGTTAGGAATTTTCATTACTCTCGTTTTTAATTACAGGTACTATTTTAGCTAAGAAGGAGAGCGTGTTATGCTTTACGTCGGATCCGCCGAGAAGCGTTGGTATTGCTGGAAATTTGCTGAATATTCTTTCAATCTGTTTGAAAATTAAAATGAAAATTAAATTAAATTCGAAGCTATATTGTTTCTCTGCTCGTCTTTTTTTACGTCTCAGCTGCAGCTGCTCACATCACTGCAAGTTAGTTGGATGGCCTGTCCTGTCCCGTGCCAGCAAAGCCGTTGTCACGTGTTACAGCTCAGTCGATGTGCGCGTAACGCACAGCATAAAAGGGATTCCTATAATCGTACTTCACTCTTCTCGAAACAGCTTGGCTTCCGATTCACGTGAAAAGAAATCAAATTTGATTACGACATATATTTAGTGCAAATACTTCGTGTAATGTTTACATCAGGTTTATTCCTGCGATGAGCACAGTATAGCGGAAGAGGGTAATTATTGGAAACTTAGCGACCTCATAGCTGGCGAAATGCTGACGGATGGCGCGGACGATGTTAAGCCTAAACACCTTTTCTTTCTGATTGACTCAACAAAATCAACAACTTATTCGATACGTACCAGTCTGACTTTATTAAACAGCAGACAATACTTCAAAATCTACAGTGATTAACTATAACACGACATAGAGCCTGTCCGCGCGCAACCATACATCTCTCCAGGTGCCAAAGTAATTACCTGTGCAAAAAATCTTTGTGCCCACACCACACAGTTACAATTTGCTGCTGGTCCTGCTAAGAAATGAATCTTCTGCCATAAGCGCCTACATACTCTCAAAAGATACTCGAGTTCGGCACACTAACTCGTAATGTAGAAAAATCTTCTGCAGCCCGTGCTTGCACCAAGTCATACAATAAATAAATAAACAAAATGCGAACAAAGCGTTAGAGGTAGTTTTCATATATTATTTACTTCGCGATTGACGTGGCTAACATGACGACTGTCTAAGTTATTTGCGTGTGGGAACACACATTTGAGCAATTTAGTTCGAACATCGAACTTCCACGTGTGATGTGCGCAGACAGACCATTGCGTGTGACATGAACTTTACATAATCACCAAGCTATCATTTCGCCTGTTCTTGATTGTTTCAAAGTATGATACTGTCAGTTTCCATGTCTTACAAGTAATAATGAAACAGTTATACTCTCAGATAACGCGTTGAGTATTTGTTTTGATATTGTCAGCCTTGATATTCAAAATGAAACAGCTATTTTTTCCGATAACGCATTGAAGTGGCTCAACTGCTAGTTAAGCAACACACAGCAGTGTTATGAGATTACTTTTAAAAATGAAACAGCTAAATTTTTCGAGTAGCATGATGAAGTGGTTCGGTAGCTTACGTGAATAACATACATTATTGTTTTATACTATCAGCTCTGATTCATATTTTTAAGAATGAGGCAGCTAAATTCTTCAGAGTACGCTACGCGGTTTACGCATTATCGAAGCAGCCATCAAGAATCGTCTTACCCGTGGAACAGTAAAGTCATCTTTGAAGAGAATGCTTTCAAGACTACCACAGGGATCGGTACTACGAAAGTTCTGTTCATCCTGTATATCTATGATATCTCACTTATATTCCTCTATACACATCTTAATGTATATGATTTTCGGGTGTTTAGGCGCCAACTTACATTACAAAACATTTGCTACTGCGCATACTAACAGCAAACTAACCTCGGTCTCTGGGCGAGCAAATAATTGCAATGCAATAACAGGTAATTTCAATATTTCATACAAACCTGATTCGCCCTCATGAGCGCGAGTATTTTGTTCCCCCGCCCCAAAAGAGAGACAAGACAAGCTTTAGGGCCAAATTCCTTACACTCAAACAAGGAAAATATGTCTAGTAAACATGGCTCTGAAATGCATACCATAAGGGCTATTAACACCTGTTCATCTTCGCTGACTGGTTAATGACCCAAGAAGATTTCATCGATGAATATGTGATTGTTCACTTCTTCAGCGGGACAGATGACCTAGCAGTTTGGTCCCTTCCCACCTTCTTTTAAACCAACCAACAACTCCTCCGGTGTATACTGCTCGAGGGAGGGTGCAAGCTTTTTCACGAGAATAAAAGTTTAACGGTATCCCTTTGGGAAATGGCAGGAAGGGATGATAAGGAACACAATGTGCACTTAGTTTCTATGCCTGGAGGTCTCACTCAACAACTCGGAAATGCTACTAGGGCAGCCTTTCAGGGAACAGTGTGCAACCAACTGCAAACTGTGGCACACTTCGGTACCAATAATACCTGTCTTCTTGGCTCCAGTCATACTTGGATCACTCCATTGACAAGCAGAGATGGTTGAGAAGACCAGCCTTGCACTTTTCATGAAGCTCTCAATCGGCAGCATTGTTCTCACAGCAGACTGTGTCCCTGGTTCTGAGTTGAGTGGGAAGGCTTGAACCAGAGACTGTGAAGGTTCTGTCAGAAGCTAGGCTGAAACTTCTTGGGAAGTAGTAAGAAAGCTGGTTAACACCAGAAATTAACAGTAATGGTTTTTTTGGGAGGAGGAAGGGGGGTAGGGGGGGGGGATTACGGGTGTATCAGAAGGATAGCCCAAAGGGAAAACAAGGTGGTGTATTTGTTACAGAGTAACTCAAACCCATCAACATATACTTGTAAATTGAAGTTGCAAGGTTTATTATCAAGGTTGGGCACACACTTACAATTGTATCCTCGCTCATTCCCACGTGTAACCAAAAACTTTAAAGGAAACCTATGTTCAAGTTCCCAAATCATATTGCAGTCATCAGAGATGACTTAAAACACTGAACAACCTATTGGGATAGTTACAGTTTTGTTAGTGGTGGTTATGACAAAACATTACTAAATGCCTTCTCTGACAAGTGCCTAGAACAGATAGAGCAGAATCCCACACTTGATGAAAATATATTGAGTCTCTGGCCAACAACTAGGCCTGACTTCTACGACAATGTCAACACCGAAACTTGTATTTGTGCCTCTGAAGTAGTTGTGGTAGCAATTATCACCAAAGCACACAAGGAAATTAAAACAAGTTTAATTCAAACCTTCAGTAAAGTAGATGAAGAAGCAGTAGTGCCATATCTCAATGAGGAACTTTAAACTTTTAGCTCAGGGCAGAAGCATGTAGAGAAACAATGGCTAAAGTTTAAAGGAATAATTGATCGTGCACTGTGTAGACATGTGCCCCGCAGAACAGTTCTGTAAAGAAACTTCTAAAGAAATGGAGAGTACTGTGCAGTAGGTGTAAAACAAATCATATGGCTAGAGAGAGAATGAAATGTGTTTGGCTGCCAAGAGGGCAATTCATGAAGCCCTCAACAACTACAAGAGCAGAATATTGTTGAAAGATCTTTCACAAAACCAGAATGAAATTATGGTTGTATGCAAAGGCTGTTAGCGGTACCAAAATCAGTATCCAAACATTCATGGACGAGGCGAACTGAAATAGAAAACCCAGGAATGCTTAACTCTGTTTTCAAATTATCCTTTGCAAAGGAAAACCCAGGAGCAGTGCCTCAAATTAATTCCCGTACCACTGCAAATATGAATGACACAGATATTAGTGCCAGTGGCGCTGAGAAACAAGTGAAATCGTTAAAACTGAATGAGGTGCCAGGATCTGATGGGACCCCTATCAGATTTTCTACCAAATTTGTGGCCAAGTTAGCTCCTTTTTTAACCCTACTATGCCGAAGATTTCTCAAACAAAAAACTGTGCCCAATGGTTGGAAGAAAGCACAGGTCACATCCACCTACAAGAAGGGCAGCAAATGAAATCTACAGAACTACAGTCTAATATCCTTGACATCCAATTGTTGTAGAATCATAGAACATATTCTGAGCTCAAACATAATAAAACAACATCTTACACACCAAACAGCATGGATTCCAAGAACATCATTCCTGTGAAACCCAACTCGTGCTTTTCTCATATAACATCTACCTTAAGTAAAATTATATGGAGTATCAAGTGAGATTTGTGGCTGGATGGGGATTTCTTGGTGGAGATAACACAGCATGTTACCTTAGATCAGTGGCTCCCAACAAAATTTTCTCAAGGACCCCTCATGATTAGTACCTTGTCACATCACAGTATCAAGCACCTAAAAAAGCCAAATTAAGAGTCAGAAGTTAGCATTCGCTAAAGCTCTGCTCATGCATGAAGTGGCCAAAACAAAAAAAATCTGTTATCATACGAAGTATATTTAATATATTTTTTATTCTAATAGCATCTTGCGGACCCCTCTGGCATAGCTCGCGGACCCCTGTGGGTCCGTGGTCCACCTGTTGGGAACCACTGCCTTAGATGATGTTCCACAGAAGCGTGGTGGAACCCTTGCTGATCATGTTAGATATTAATGACCAGCTGACAATATTAATAGTAACTTCATACTTTTTGTAGATCAAAGTACCGTATGCAGGAAGCGGCACAAATATTTACTCACTCCTTGATAAGGTATCAAACACTGAAATCTTGCTCTGAATGTTCAGAAATGTAAAATTGTGCACTTCACAAAATGAAAAAATACATAATATCCAATGATTGTGATATCAATGAGTCCCAGGTGGAATCGGCCAACTCACACAAATACCTGGGTCTAACAAGTTGTAGGGATATGAAATGGAATAAACATAGTTTCAGTCATAGGTAAAGCAGGTCGCTGATTGTAGTTCATTGGTAGAATACTAGGGAAATGGAGATTGCTGACAAATCACTCATGCGACCCATCCTAGAATATTGCTCAAGTGTGTGGGACATGTACCAATAGCACTAAAAGGTGATATTGAATGGGTACAAAGAAGGGTAGCATGAATGGTCACAGGTTTGACTGACCCATGGGTGTGAGTCACAAGGATGCTGAAAGCTCTGAAGTGGCAGACACTTTAAGATAGATTCAAACTATCCCATGAAAACCTACTTGTAAAGTTTCTAGAATCAACTTTGAGTGATTATTCTAGAAATATATGTATTGCTCAAACAGGGATCAAGAAGACACGATTAGACTTATTACAGTGCACACACAGCCATTTAAACAATCATCCTTGCTGCATTCTATGCTAGAGTGCAACAAGAGAAACCCCCTAAGAACTGATTCAATGAGATATGCCCTAAGCCATTCACTTCACAGTTGTTAGCAGAGTATAGATTAGATGTACTTTTTGTTCCAACAGATCCACAGTGAAGAGATTCTCCAGGATGTAGAACATTCCAGAAAAACAAGAATACACAATACATATTTACAGAGAGAAATAAACACACTAATGTACCCTTCCACTGATCTCAAGTGAAATGGTCATTATGGGTGAAAACTTAAACACATTTTCATTTTGAAAGATAATAAATAACTTTTTACAAAACATGTAAATGTTCAGTACACCAAGGCGCATAGGATAATTCTTAGGCTATGTTGTCATTCATTAGATGTGGATGTATATGTTTAAGTATGCTTGCTATATAATGGCAACATAAAGACAGCATGCCATAGTACAGTTGTCTAACATGCTGAAATTAGCTATCAGTTTTAACAACAATAGCAGAAAGTTCTAGGACATGGAGAATGAATTCAACAACCAACCTAGGTGTTAGGCTGGAATACCACGTTGGTTAATAAACTGACTGACCTATACCATGAAAATTTAGAAATTGTGGAAAACCCAGTTTCAGTGTTTCCGAATGTGGCTAACAGATACTGGAAGAGTATCGTTTCAGTAGGATAACGACTAAGGATGGTACTTGACATTTTACTGATAATGATGTTCTTACAACATGTGATGGCTGCAGAGTACAGAGTGTATGAGACATATCGTTAAATTTCAAAGGACAAATTGTCATTTATGCTGAAGAGATATTCCATTTGATTAGCTAAATATCCTACAATTTTGTAGTGAGCTAGTGTGGGAGTGCTATGCAGCTAAGTTCGTGATTGTTGGAATAAGACCTCAGTGAAGAAGATGTAGGTAACTCACCTCCCCTCTCCCAGTTCTAACTTCAGTATCTCTCTGGGAAAACTTTAAATTATATTGACTTTACTTACAAGTAAAACTTTAGCTTAATGTTAAGTGGTAATGGTAATATTGGCCTCTACCAAGAATTTTCATTTAATTTATCTTCATGTCTCACTGAGGGATAGATTTAGTGCAAAAGCATGACCAAATCCTGATCTTAGTGCTGGGATGTAATAAGACAGCACAACTTCAATTGCACGCAAGAATTTGGAATCACTAATTCAATTCTAGTGGAGCCACTTACGTAATTAACTTTTGAAGATAAATGTCATATAGCACACACAGACAGCACAAAGTAAGTTTTACATCACCCTCATAATTTGTATAGCTAGCATTTTTTGATTAGAAAACTCTTTTTCAATATTCGTTTGATGAAAGGAAATTGTTGCATACTGCCACTTAAATGTAAGAGAGGTGGAAGTAAACCTGCACTCTCAGTGCACCGCAGCAGAGCGAGCTTTGAATCCAACTGTGAATGGGACAGTGACTTGTCTAGGTTGTCAGTACGGGACGTTTTCCACTGAAGTGGTGTACACCAGTGACACCATCCAAATATACAATCCTGATACTAAAACATGAAGGTCTGTCTCATCCTCAGTCAACAACACTAGTTGGTGTCTGCTACCTACAACTTATGACTCATATTTACCCTGAGGAGAATACAACAGAACTGTGCACTGACTTCTTGGAGGCAACTGGGATGGTTGTATTAATCTAGATAGTAGGCAACTGTCCTCACATGATCAATTTGACCTATATGTATCCATTACAAACATATGCACATATGCTGCTGCACCTGGTGCACAGAGAAAAGGAACACCTGGAAAGCAATCTAGATCAATAGAGTTTTCACTGATGGGTGCAGGCCCTATCTAAAACCTAATGGTGAGCACAGAAGAGTGTGAGCATCACCAATGCACATCTCAGGCAAGCAGTTCCACAGCTTCAACAGGAAGGGTCAGTTAGGTTTTAGGTTGTTATTGTGAACAGATGTCTGATGCCTGTCATCACTATCCAGGGAAGCCCATTCTCAAACTAAATGTTCCGCCAGGATGAATGAATAAACTGACTGGAATGGGAAGACCACCAGTCTCCAAGCGGTGAGTACACGTAATGAGGCACAGTGCCTAAAGAAGATGACTGGGTCACTTCTCTAAATATTGTGTATGAAAATGAAATCAACACCTTGGATGAACTCTTGAAATACACAATTAATTTTATTTAGCATCTGTCAGATAGTTGTTACAAGTTAGGTTTCCATATCCTCCAATCTTTAGATCATAATTTTTGTGTGACTAAATAAAGTGACTTGGAGAAGGTCAATGATGAGCCTTAGTGTGCTGATTTCTACACTATTTCGTCAACAGAGCCACTTATTGCTGCAGAAGGTTTCATTTCCTTCAACATAATATGGTATACTTCTCAACTGTAAATGTCTCATGAGGCTTACAGGAAAACCACAGTGATGTGTTCCAAGAGGGTGTTTTGTGCTTTCCCAGTGATTATACCGTAAACTGAAGCATTCCTTTCATTTGTGCCTCGGAGTTTCTGTAGCACTGTGTGGATTCACATTTTTGGCCGCACCTAAAATCTTTGCACTCTTGCTGATTAATCACTTGTGGGCAAATTATGCAATCTACTGCTTCACAGATCTCATTGGAAATGTTTACTGGCACCTTCCAATTAATACTCCGTAGTGCTACAGATGAAAAATCAGTCTGAATGATGGTTGCCAGCATCACTCTCATCCATGAAGCGGGGTTAAACTTCTCATCACTCCAATGTCAATAATTAAAAGCCCTGCAGCGATTCAACTACTTACAGAAAAATTTTTAGATCCGCCACTCGAATGGAAAATATACACTACTAACAGTTCACACACTGCCTCCAATTAGCTCCTAACAACTTTCACCAATAAAATATCCTCACACAGAAACAGAAATACCATTCAAAGACAACAGGGGAAAAGTCGCACAAAGATACCACACTTAAATTTCCATTGAAACGTATATAATTTATTTGCTTTGAGTAACCCTTGCAAAGTCTCATTGACTGACCACCACCTCTAAGTAGGTAATGGCTTCATGCCATGCTATGAAGCCTCTTCCCAGTATATAAATCTATGTTCATTAAATCACAGCACTTGTCAAACAAAACAGGAAAGCACCTAAGCTGAATTTCATTTCCATGCATGGGAAACCAGTTTGAACACTGTGTAGGCTTTTTTACGCTAGAAAAGTAGCCATGCTGATCATAAAAGATCAATTCTGGACCTCCAAAGCAATAACCACTTTAACACACAAACTCTGTGCCAGAGGCCCCACAAGGGCTGCCGGCTGACTGTCCAAACTCCAAACCGCTCCATGAAATTAGCCAACATTTAGGATTTTCAGCCACACAGAATTAGGAGCACAGTGTATGCATTTTCATTGTACATTTCCTACTGCCACTTACAACACTTATGCAAGGTGCAACTGCCTTCCAAGACATTCACAAGTTTCTCTGAAATTGGTGTTGAAATATACAGATCATAACTGGGAAATCATTAAACCTCAAACTGGCCTCCTATGCCCAGACCACTACATGTTTTGGATGATTATGGAATGACCAACCTATCAACATGTGGCTAAACAGAAACCCCTTTCTCAAGATATTGTAATATGACCCTGTAGCACATCAATAGCCACAGAACAAGCACACAGGGACGGCTATGAAATGATATGCTACGAAGTGTGAAGATTACAGTTTTATTAATATTGAAAACAATCACAATGATGATTATCAGAATTCCACTGCACAAGACCTAACTGCTTCAATACTACTTAAGTTTTCATTTCAGTTACAGATTCACATTTCACATTCACAATAATAAATTCATATACAAGACATATTGTTACAACAAAAACTTATTGTCTAATATTTTCTGTCATGCTTTGGGTATGAAACTATTGCATTATATAGATGACAAAACCAGTAAACATTCATTATACATTTTTTTGTTACTGTACAAAGTTAAAAAAGTTATATGGCTTTGTTAAATGTGAGGTCTGGAAGTATAAGTTCAGCCATTAACTGGAAAGTTCACACACCTTTCCTTCACAAGAAGTGAATTTGCATCTGAAATATAGGTAACAGTTGGGTGAACACAGAGCATAGTGTTGTGTTTGTGCTGTTGATGACAATAGAGAGAAATGGGTGATGGAATCGCAGAATTTGTAATCAATCTGTCATTAAAAGAGAAGTAATTAGTAACAAGATAGGAGGGAATCTGATATTGTGCACAATGAAGGAATCTGATATTGCGCACAATGAAGCATAGAACTGACACGCAACAAAAGTAAAAAGCAGTCCTATGCAGCAGAACACTGTTTGACCACAATGCAATTGCATTCCAAAATGTTTTGAAACACAGATGAAACAAACATGAGTAAGCTTTTATGACATTCTGGGAAACAGGCAGCTTTAGTATTCAAAATGTGTAACTGTTTTTTTGCTATAGAGTACAAAACTATTGCACATCGCCTAAGATAAAAGTGTCAAACTGGACTCTGTAGCTGTATTATGGTGAAAACCAGTAGATAAAGGTGCGCCTTGTCAAGTATGGCGTTGTAGCATGGCCATGCAAAAGCAAAGATCAGTCAAACACGAATGTCAACTGGGAAACTTCACTGTCCCAAGGGGAAAAGGTGGGGAGGGGGAGGAGAGGGAGAACATTGATATGTACCAAATAATAGTGTCATCAGAGCAGAGTAAGAAACAGTGATAAGTTCTCAGTGCGAGAAATGCACAATCTTATGGCCAATACAGAAAGGTATTTTGTGCTGATGTGCTTTAACAATTAAATGCAGAAAAACACATGAAAATATGTAAATCACAATGTAACATACTTAAAATCACTGATTATATAGATGACCGACACATGAAATAAGTTCAAAGTTAAATTTATAGTTTGTGATAATGTAAGTGAGTAAGGGCATCAATGTAGATTACATTTACAGCAAACTTAAGCAAGCGAAGTCAAATGAAGTATGGAACAGTGCTTCGGTTCATTAGTGTATTTTCATTCTCCTCATTGAAGTCTCTGTAAGTTGACCTGTGGCACATTGTGTACTAGTCCAAGCCATTCTCAACTTTATTGCACTTTCAGCTCTAGTAAAATTCACCAAAAGGGGCACCATTATGTGTCTTCCAACAAGGAAATTGTGAATTAGAGCATGAAAATGTTCAGGAAACATTTATTTTCTGTAAAGTAAAGGATAAACATAGAATTTCAGGATTCAAATGCCTTATTCCAAAAAGCCAGTGCCCTTTGCTCTTCTAAACTCACGAATAGCAAACAGTTTTCTCTTTACTAAAGTCACTTACGTCAATGGATGTACATAAAGAAAACTAAAGTGTTTGTCTACAGTTCCACAGTAACGACATAAATTTGTAAGTACAAAGTTGGTCAATATGATCTTTTCAATGCATTATCAATTTTTTGATTTTTTTACTGGTTTCTTTTTTGACATCAACTACCTATAAAAATGTTTTTCATTCACCGTATGGCAACAAACACATATTATTGAAGCCTATGCCTAAAAGTGTATGCCATGTCAATGTTGAAAGTTCTTACATCAACATTAAATGGGATAAAATATTTATTTGTCTGTATAACTGGTCATGTTTGTATAAAACATAAATCACTTGTCCCAAAAAATATTGATTTTCTGTCAGGATTCAGTCTGTATTATTCTACCAATGTATTTCATCCGTTTCCAATAGTGAAGAAACATTTCATATTTTGAAATTATTTCTGAATATAATGTCTCACCTGAAGCACTCAGCTGAAGACATACAGATCTACTAAATTTGTAGGTACGAGATGTCTGAACAGCCATGAGCACATGGAAGCTTGATCACACGATTCCTTACAATGGTAACTGAAACAGGGTGGAATGCTGCTAGAAAATATATGGTAATTACAGTCAAAAATGTTATCTGCGGGAGAAGCGACAGTAAATAACTATACAGATCCCCTTCTCATTTCATTTATTCATCAAATACAATGCAATACGACCTGGATATAGTCTATGGACCTGAAAATAGGAAGAAGGCCAATAAAAATAGGCCAGCAACATAGCTATACATGGACTGTGGATTAAATGAGCAATATTATTTCTGAGGAAAGTAAGGGAGCAGATGGAACAACAAAGAAGGAAAAAGTCTGGATTCTGGGTCTAATGAAATTGCACAGCTTCTCTCTGTATATTGTTTATTTCTTCCACTAACCCAACTTCACACACAGGCAATTAGTCTTAAGAATCAGTCAATTAGAGTTAAAGTCACTGCTATTTGAATGAATTATATTTCTTTAAGATTCTTCCAAGGAATTATGCCTTCCATAAGAGATTATTCCGCGACCATAAGCACTATCTTACATTGAGATTTATGTGGTTGCTCCATCTTAAAATAGTTTTGGGCTTCTATGTTAGACTTTTTACTTTCTTACTGATCCGAATGATTGATTAGATATGTTGTAGTCAAATGATATTGCGTGTTTTGACTTATTTACACACAACAGCTATTATCAAGCCGCTACAATCTTTTAGTATTTGCAACAGAGTAATGATCATCTACAAGACACCCTCCATTTCATTATAATTGCTGAATCTATATTACATACATCATTATCAGTAATAGTACCCAACAGGGCTGATCGAAGCGTTCCATAAGGCATAAGGCTTTGTTAATTCACAGTCAAAGTGTCAACTTTCAACTTTACCTAGACATTTGGTTACACTACAGATCAGTATGTCATCACAACCTACATTCAAAAAAGTAAGAGAAACACAAAACAAGTATCGTCAACATTCAGTTCTCTTTCTGTTTCCTCACATGTGACATGAATTGGCAAGTTACTAATAGGAGATTTGAGAAAATCTGCCGAAGCCTCCCAAATGCCACATATGTGGACGTACCATCTACAGAGAGAAGTCATTTTACCAGGCATGGGCTTCACAGGAATAAACTCGGAAAGTCATTCATTACTCGAGAAATCCTTAATGCAGTGAAGGCAGTTAAGGACAAGCATAGCATGACCATACCACTTTTACCACCAAACACAGCAACTGAAAATTTCCAACAAGAAAATGAAACTGAATCACTGACAACAGATCCAGCACTAGAATCTCCACTTTCCTCAAAAGCAGCTGAAATAAATGATTCAACTAGGGCAGAAGTTTCCAAAGCAGCTTCAGCAGAAGGAGCTACATACTGCGCAACTAAGCAGGCCATAGTGAAGCTGAAGAGAGAGAGAGAGAGAGAGAGAGAGAGAGAGAGAGAGAGAGAGATAGATAGAGAGATGTAGCGCGAAGTTGTATCCACATATCTGATACATAAAATTTAGTAAAACGTACCTCTTATATCCGAATCTGGACCTTCAGGGTGGCGCCAATTGCAGCCCTTCACTGGGAGCCACCAAGGTGCAGCAGCGACTGCCTGTGTTATTTTTGATTTTGTATCTTCACTCAGTAATGACTCAAATACAAAGGAGTCACCGAAAGATTCCGCTTCTGTCTTGTGCCCTGTGCTATTAACAAACAATTCAAACTCTGCATTACTAACTTCGTGAACATCCATGAAAAAATCATCGATCTTCACTTCCCTAGCTGGGCCTTCTCCGTCGGCTACAAACAGTGGCTTATTAGTACCCATGGTAAAACTTCCACCTTTAATAAATACCATATTATTTGTTCTGGGGTATGGTGACTGCACATTCGACGCTGCGAAATATTTCTCTCTTGCATTCGTTTCAGATGCATCCAAGCTATTGTCAGACCTTTCCAAATTCTTAATTGTCTTTCTGTCAGCTGATCCGCAACCGCAACTTCCAGTGTCAGTATCCTTCTGTACATCTATTTCACTTTCACATAACTGGATGAGATGGAAAGACAAAACTAACACGAACATCACCCATTTAAGAAACATTACTGCCGTATTAATTAAGAAATATCGACTAACAAACGCTGATAAGTACGAAACACGCAAGGCTCAAGCCGAGTAAGTTCAAATTCCCCGGGTTCTTAATTGTAGCAAACTCAATTATTCAGTACTTCACGTCCGTCACTCCCCCCAGCCAACCTTGTTTGTGTCTGTGCCAGCAGGGAACTACAGGTAGAAAACAACGTCGGAATCTACGATATCGTAAAATTATCACAACTGATGTATTGATAAGAAAATCTCGTTTTCCCAGAAAGAAAGAAATACGGTTCTTTGCTTCTTCAAATTGAATTTTACATGTGTATAATGATGGTAATATTGTTTCCATTACTTTACAGCTGATTATGTCAGAAAATCACTACTTGCAGGACATTTAAAATCAGAGATATTTAGTTTCATATATTTTTGGTAGAAATGAATACACAGCACTTATTCATGGAATCTTTGGAACAGCTGCTTATTGTCGTATTCTGCTTTGGTTGTAAAATAAGTGACTGGCACAGGATGTGTATATACAATTCCTGATTAATTTTTTCCTCGGACATGTAGTTTTTTTTTCCAGCTGTGTAACTGCTTCATGTTTCAGCAACGTTTAATTTCAGTGACCAGCAGAAGAATAAGTTCTGAGCGTCGAACGAACAGTTGAAATGTGACAACGTTAAACATTGTCAGCTTTGAGTTTACACTGAACTTTTATTTGGAAAAATATTTATTTAGAAACAGAAATGACAGAAACTGGCGATGGGTCATGGGGACATCTTGAAGATACAGAATATTTCGGAAGGATTTCTAGTACGACGGATTACGCTGTTCTCACTAAGGAGAATCTAAAGGAATCCAAGTATGCTACGTGTACACAGGCTGCCCACTGTATGATATACTGTACACATACGCAGCGGATCTTTGATTTATACAGCGCTAGGGCTGCAGTTTTGGTAAGTACACAGAATAACTCTATAGGGTACGTTTCTCAGGACAAGGTACCCATTTCACCGTGTGTCTCCGACTGGTAACCAACTTGGGCACGTCACGAAGGTTAAAACAGACAAAAACTTCTCTTAGTTGTGTCAACGTTCAGGTATCACATACATATACCTGGAAGTAACAAGTGTAGAACTATAAAGTGAAAGGTCACATGCCCACAGTTGTACATAAAGTTTTAGTCAGGTGCTAGAAAACTAGTTTCACTAAAAAAGAGGGTGGTTACTATATGACCATAGGATTCACACTGTTAAACTGACACCAATGTCATGTACATGTGCTATGGAACAAGTATTAATATGATGTGAAATATTGCACGTTAGTATGTATGATCCATATCATTTCAGAATATCATAGCACATCATTTTTGCAAAGGGACGCTTGATATAAATTTTCACTTTTTCGTTTGGCTAGTAGGATGTAGATGCTTAAAAAAGATCATAGATTGGATAGAACCTTGTAAAGAAAATAATGTGGGAACTACAGATTTTCTTCATAGAGACTGTGAAGATAAAAGCTCACCTAGTGGTCTATGTTGGGATAAAGGACTGCAGTTTTGTTGTGATTGTGTAACGTGGTATTTAATGCTTCAGTTAATACCAGATGCAGGTGTAGAAACTGTGGCTGACACACACATTAAGTAAATGCAGTGACCAAGACAATCAAAACTCACATACTCATAAATATAGTGAAGACGTCAGAAATTATGCAGAATTGTGAAACATGTAATACATTGATGGTGTTATGCCAGATGTTCAGCTTAGTTGTAATTTCCATTTTATGCACAGTATTTTGATGACTGACTCTGCTGTTTCCTTCATGTGCTATTACTGGACTCCAAGATAGCAAGAATACATAATAACACAATTCACCATATCTGAAGATAATGGCTGAGTTAGTCATCATAATATTGTGCAACTCAGCTGAACACCTGAACACCAGCATGGTGTGCTCACACCATTAATCAGTCACAGTATCAGTAAAACCAGAGAGTCCATATGAAACACATTCATCTCATCAGGTGAAATAAAGAGCAGGCTTCAAGTAAACTCTGTAGTGGGTCCCTCTTAATATAGGAGAATCACTGGGCAGAACCTCATTCAGTTGTAAGTTAGGAGCACTGTATCTTACCTGAATGGCTAGAATGAGGTCCACTACAATCCAAATGGTTTTCACCGAACACAGCATGTTGTCCACGACTTCAGCTCACTTTTACTATTATCAACACATGCATTAACAGCAAGATTGTTGCAATGTTAACAAAAGAGATGTTGCGATAGAGTGCATTCAGAGCAAGCATATGTTGCTGCTACATCTCTTTAAAATTGACTTACATGCTTGTGTTGCAGTAGATTGGCCATTCATGTAAAGATAAGGAACAGTGTATTGCATGTTCTAGACCCTTTCTGCCCTGTGTGCATATACTCCATGACACATATAGTGGGAATGGCCTGGAAATTTCATGAGACAGTCTTAATCTGCTTCTGCATCCTCAATATTATGTAATGTTCTGCCTTAATCAGTACATTTATTTAATAGTTGCTGATGTAGATTAGTCACTATATACTGGCAGTTAGTGAAAATGTTATCTCTCTGTCTGTCTGTCTCTGCTTGTAAATTATCTCCTGTATTCTGCTCTTTATGAACAAGTGTAAACTGTATGTTTTTTTCTGCTACACCTGTTATTGTTTTTACTAAATCTTAGACTCCATAGTAAGTAGAAGATGCACTGTATTGTTGTTGTGTGTATCAACTTCTTGTAATACAGGTCCGCAACCTCTACAAGTTGTTTAAATGATGTCATGTTCACTTTTATCAGTAACTATTTTACTGCACTAAAAGCGAACATCACATCATTAAAAAAAATTTTTTATGTTTGTAGACCTATATGACAACAAGTTTCACAGTAAGACAGTTATGGCTAAAAGTGAACGTGATCTTGTTTTTAAAGAAGAAGAAGAAGAGAGAGAGTTGTATCTCTCATGTAAAAACTGGTTTGATGTAACACTCCACACTAGTCTGTCCTGTGCAAGTCTCTTAATCTCTGCATAAGTACTGGAACGGAAATACGGAAGCGTCCAATCCAACCCGTCGGCTTTGACCCATGACGTCACAAATATGGCGGAAACGACCATAAACGACAATTCCAATATGGCGGATATAAAAACGTTGCATACGTATCACAAAGACGAAAACACATAGAAAAACAACACACACAAAGGTTTCACAAGAACAATCTGCTAACATTGATAGCAAACAAAGATAATAATAAACAAGTGGTACTCAAGGCCAGGCAGGGGGGGGGCTGCCCCCCCCCCCCCCCCCCCCCCCCCCCCCCGCCAAAAAAAAACTCCCAACCTAACCTCGTATTCAGGGCTACACTACAGATCAATGTGTAGGTCAATCAAAAGATAAAAAAAGAAACAAAAGAAAAAAACAATATTGATTCATTAGACATAACGAGTAGCGACAAAACATATGGACCATAAAGATTGAACAATCTAATGGCAAACTGATAAAAGCCTCATAGACGACGTTAAAACAAAAAGTACAGTAAAAAGGTAAACTATATATTACAGGCCCTAAAGCTCCTACTAAGGTAACGTCAACGAGGCAACATCTACAAACACGCCACACTCACAAACCAAACTCCGCCGTAATGACGTCACACACCACAACACCCTTACGTCACGGGTCAAAGCCGACGCGTGAGATCGGATGTTTCTGTTGACCCACTGGAACCAACTTCCACTTGAATTTGATTACTAGAATCAATCCTTGGCCTTCCTCTGCAACTTTTACTCTCCACATATCTTTTTCCTTTATCGAACTTAATTTTCATTCCGTGATGTTACAAGATGTGTCTGGTCAAGAAATCCCTTCTTTTATTCAAGGTATACCATGCACTTCTTTTACCTCTAATTTGATTCAGTACCTCTTAATTTGTAATTTAGTCTACCCATCCAATGTTCAGCAATCTACTGTAACACTATGTTTCAAAAGCTTCTGTTCTTTTTTTGTCTGGGAACTTTTTATACAGTGTTTCAGAAGTAATGGTAAATATTCAGGGATATGACACAAATAATGATTCGAAATAAAAAAGCCAAGTCAGCATGTGTTCTGAAATGCATACCTTAAGAACTATGAGCACTTGTTCATCTCCTCTACTTTGAAGCACAACTATTCTAATGAACAAGTGCTATAACTTTTGAGGTATGCAGTTGAGAACACACATTTACTGGGCCTTTTTTCTTTTTATGGTCCATACTACCACTTCCAAAAATATGGAAAGCAAAGCGTGTGCATTCACAGAGCGGTCGAAGAGATTTGTTTCACGGTATTGAAGATCAAGAGTTGCTCGTAGCTCTTAAGGTATGCAGTTTAGAGCCCATGTTTAGTTGACATTTTTTATTTCGCATGATAATTCCTTTTATATCCCTGAATATTGGCCATCACTTCTGAAACATACTGTACGCCATTCATCACTTCCGTATAAAGCTACACTCCAGAAAATACCTCCTAACATGTAAACTTATAATTAGTGTAAACGTATGTTTGTTGTAGTTGTGGTCTTCAGTCCTGAGACTGGTTTGATGCAGCTCTCCATGCTACTCTATCCTGTGCAAGCTTCATCTCCCACTACCTACTGCAACTTACATCCTTCTGAATCTGCTTAGTGTATACATCTCTTGGTCTCCCTCTACGATTTTTACCCTCCACGCTGCCCTCCAATACTAAATTGGTGATCCCTTGATGCCTGAGAACATGTCCTACCAACCGATCCCTTCTTCTAGTCAAGTTTTGCCCCAAACTCCTCTTCTCCCCAATTCTGTTCAATACCTCCTGATTAGTTATGTGATCTACCCATCTAATCTTCAGCATTCTTCTGTAGCACCACATTTCGAAGCTTCTATTCTCTTCTTGTCCAAACTATTTATCGTCCATGTTTCACTTCCATACATGGCTACACTCCATACAAATACTTTCAGAAACGACTTCCTGACACTTAAATCTAACTCGATGTTAACAAATTTTTTCTTCTTCAGAAACACTTTCCTTGCCATTGCCAGTCTACATTTTATATCCTCTCTACTTCGACCATCATCAGTTATTTTACTCCCCAAATATCAAAACTCCTTTACTACTTTAAGTGTCTCATTTCCTAATCTAGTTCCCCCAACATCAATCAAATTAATTCAACTACATTCCATTATCCTCGTTTTGCTTTTGTTGATGTTCATCTTATATCCTCCTTTCAAGACACTGTCCATTCCGATCAACTGCTCTTCCAGGTCCTTTGCTGTCTCTGACAGAATTACAATGTCATTGGCAAACCTCAAAGTTTTTATTTATTCTCCATGGATTTTAATACCTACTCCAAATTTTTCTTTTGTTTCCTTTTACTGCTTGCTCAATATACTGATTGAATAACATCGGGGAGAGGCTACAATCCTGTCTCACTCCATTCCCAACCACTGCTTCCCTTTCATGCCCCTTGACTCTTATAACTGCCATCTGGTTTCTGCACAAATTGTAAATAGCCTTTCGCTCCCTGTATTTTACCCATGCCACCTTTAGAAATTGAAAGAGAGTATTCCAGTCAACATTGTCAAAAGCTTTCTCTCTACAAATGCTAGAAACGTAGATTTGCCTTTCCTTTATCTTCTAAGATAAGTCATACGGTCAGTATTGCCTCACATGTTCCGATATTTCTACGGAATCCAAACTGATCTTCCCCAAGGTCGGCTTCTACCAGTTTTTCCATTCATCTGCCAAGAAGTCGTGTTAGTATTCTGCAGCCGTGACTTATTAAACTGATAGTTTGGTAATTTTCACATCTGTCAACATCTGCTTTCTTTGGGATTGGAATTATTATATTCTTTTTGAAGTCTGAGGGTATTTCACCTGTGTCATACATCTTGCTCACCAGATGGTAGAGTTTTGTTAGGACTGGCTCTCCCAAGGCTATCAGTAGTTCCAAAGGAATGTTGTCTACACCCGGGGCCTTGTTTCAACTTAGGTCTTTCAGTGCTTTGTCAAATTCTTCACGCAGTATCATATCTCCCACTTCATCTTCATCTACTTCCTATTCCATTTCCATAATATTGTCCTCAAGTACATTGCCTTTGTACAGACCCTGTATATACTCCTTCCACCTTTCTGCTTTCCCTTCTTTGCTTAGAATTGGGTTTCCATCTGAGCCCTTGATATTCATACGAGTGGTTCTTTTTTCTCCAAAGGTCTCTTTAATTTACCTGTAGTCAGTATCTATCTTACCCTTAGTGAGATAAGCCTCTACATCCTTACATTAGTCCTCTAGCCATCTCTACTTAGCCATTTTGCACTTCCTGTCAATCTCATCTTTCAGACATTTATATTCTTTTTTGCCTGCTTCATTTACTGCGTTTTTATATTTTCTCCTTTCATCAATTAAATTCAATATTTCTTCTGTTACCCAAGGATTTCTACTAGCCCTTGTCTTTTTAGCTACTTGATCCTCTGCTGCCTTCACTACTTCATCCCTCAAAGCTATCCATTCTTCTTCTACTGTATTTCTTTCCCCCATTCCTGTCAATTGTTCCCTTATGCTCTCCTTGAAATTCTGTACAACCTCTGTTTCTTTCAGTTTATTCCCACCTTTTTGCAGTTTCTTCAGTTTTACTCTGCAGTTTATAACCAATAGATTGTGGTTGGAGTCCACATCTGCCCCTGGAATTGTCTTCACAATTTAAAACCTGGTTCGTAAATGTTTATTTTTCAAAAATGCATTTTCGCTATTGACCATCTGTATATCCACCCTAATTCAGTAATTTACTGCCCATATAGCAGAAGTGATGCATCACTTTTAGGGGCTCCTTTTATAACCTGATTTCGTCAGCATCACTTTATTTAATTCAAATACATTCCTTTACTCTTGCTGCACTTTTGTTGACATTCATCTTATAATTTCTTTCAAAAACACTTTTCATTTCATTCGGCTGAAATTTCAAGAGCCATGTACCATCTCTGACAGAATTAGAATGTTATCGGCAAGTCTTAAAAGTTTCTATTCTTCCACCATGAATTTTAATTCCCGTTTCAAATTTCTTCTTGGTTTCCTTACTGCTGTCTCAGGGTACATATTGAATAACATGGGGGATAGACTGCAGCCTGCTTCCTTCTCGTCTCACCCACTGCCTCCCTTTGATGGCCTTTGACTACTAACCAATGTCTGGTTTTTGCTCAAGTTGTAGATAACCTTTTGTCCCTTATAATTTTATCCCTGCTACCTTGAGAATTTCAAAGAGCGTATTCCAGTCAGCATTTCAAAAGCTTTCTCTAAATCCAAGTGTGCCTTTATTCAGTTTATCGGGTAAGATCAGTCAAATTGTCAGTGTTGCCTTGCATGTTCCAACATTATTCACACCTGCTAACACCCGCCCCTTGGGAATCTTAATTAATACACTTTTTTTTTTAAGTCTGAGGGTATTTCAGTTGTCTCATATATCTTGCACACCATGTGGAACAGTTTTGTGGCACTGAAAATAGTTGATTGGGCATAGCTGAGTAAAATTAAGGCACTTTCCACAGCTAATGCAAGAGGCCACATAAGCAAGTCATACCACAGCTGAACAAATATTATTACATCAGGGGCTGCTTGCTGATTCAACAGGAACTGTTGTTTTGACGCCAGGCAATTACACAACACCATATTCAGTTTAGGCACCAGAGTTGAAATATTACCAACTCAGCAAGAAGGCAGAGGCTTTGCAGTGTTGGTAGCTCATTTACATCACATCTTTGTGACAGACTTGTTGTGGCTTAAGTGACTGAAACTGGTGCTATAGCAAAATGTGGAGGAGAACGTTAGTATTGTACTAAGATTTACTTTCCATCAATCTTAACTGAATTTGTCAGTACTGGTAAATTCATTTCTCAATTATTTGTTTTTTGTTATCTGTTTTGGACTACCTCCTATTCCTGTGATGATTAAATTGCAACTATGTGTAGATATTCTTTAGAAGGTATAAAACTGTTGTCTTATTTGAAGTCTTGAATCTGCTATCTCCATAACTAATTCCCTGAGCCATTCAGTTGCATCATCCAGTGCATGGTGAATGTCCATTATTTTTCCTTTGTTCACTCAAAGAGAAGAGTTGGCTACAATACCGAGGATTGGCTGTAAAGTGGCACCACAGTCACAGTTTACAGAACTAGTCCATCCTCACATGAGCAGTAGATAACCACACCTGCCGTGATTGGTTGAATCCAATTCACGATCCTCCGTTGACATGGGGGGAGATAAAGTCCTTGTATACCCACATTGAAGGGTTCTCAACTAGAAGTTTGTTGTGTGCTGATGACTCCTGCCACTGGATTTCCCATGAAAGGTTGACATTGAAAGAGGATTCAATGAATGAAAATACCTTCATACGTTGTTGAAGTAATGCCTTCATGAATCTTGTACCGAAACGTAAATGTGAATTTTTTTCATTACACAAATTCTATTGAAGCATAGTTTCTTGCATAAGATATAGCTTAAGACACATGTGACTCAATTTTGAATTTTATTTGTTTGTCCATTATCCTTTTTCAAATTAGTAAGACTTAGAAATTTGAAAGGAAGAAAAAGGTTAAGAAATACTGTCCTGTTTGTGGCTGGTTTGTGTGACTTGTCGTGTTACATTACAGAGATGCTCCAGTATGGAAAACATTGCAAAGATGATGTCCACCATGTTGACAAGTACTTGTAAAGTTCCACAACCATGTCTCCAAAGGGGATTTAACAACATATTACTCTCTCTATATGCATATAGTGTGATAGCTACAATGTTAAAGTTGTAGAGATTAAAGCCGATGCAGTAGCACCTGGCACCTGTGAATGGTGTGGCAAAGGAGGAAGATAGTGGATTTATATGCCGTATAGTAACTTGTGTAGTGTGAAAGTAGGTTTATTTATGATTTATTGAAGTTTCAAAGAAATGCAGGAAAAATATGAAGTTATCTCAGATGTTTTTGCTTATCCAGTCACAGCTCATAAATTTCATGTGATAATATAATTGTTTTGAACATTCTAGATATGAATATAATAGAGGGAAACATTCCACGCGGGAAAAACATATCTAAAAAGAAAGATGATGAGACTTACCAAACAAAAGCGCTGGCAGGTCGATAGACACACAAACAAACACAAACATACACACAAAATTCTAGCTTTCGCAACCAACGATTGCCTCGTCAGGAAAGAGGGAAGGAGAAGGAAAGACAAAAGGATATGGGTTTTAAGGGAGAGGGTAAGGAGTCATTCCAATCCCGGGAGCGGAAAGACTTACCTTAGGGGGAAAAAAAGACAGGTATACACTCGCGCGCGCGCACACACACACACACACACACACACACACACACACACACACACACTTCTCTGCCCAAACTCTTTGCCCTTACAAATGTCTGCTTGTGTCTGTGTATGTGTGGATGGATATGTGTGTGTGTGCGAGTGTATACCTGTCCTTTTTTCCCCCTAAGGTAAGTCTTTCCGCTCCCGGGATTGGAATGACTCCTTACCCTCTCCCTTAAAACCCATATCCTTTTGTCTTTCCTTCTCCTTCCCTCTTTCCTGACGAGGCAACCGTTGGTTGGGAAAGCTAGAATTTTGTGTGTATGTTTGTGTTTGTTTGTGTGTCTATCCACCTGCCAGCGCTTTTGTTTGGTAAGTCTCATCATCTTTCTTTTTAGATATGTTTTGAACATTCTACGCTCATTATACTCTGCCCTTAAAATTCTTTTGCTTTAGTATTTTCACTTCTTCTGCAGATGCAGATGCGATTCGATGGATATATTGGCTTTCCTGGAGGACTCATAGATGAAGGAGAAGATGTTATTACAGGACTGAATAGAGAATTAGTTGAAGAAATGAATATCTCTCCTACAAGAAATTTAATAAAAGATGAAAACCACATAGTTTCTCATTGGAATAAAAGTACAAAATTGGTATTAAACTTCTATGCTGTGGAGGTTACAATGGATGAACTTTTTCATATTGAAAAAAATTCTGTATTTGCACATGATTATGGCACAGAGGTAAGACCATTTTTTACTTGGCATTCTTAAAGCTACAGTGCTTGATAAATCCGCTTGACACACTGCTGGGGAAATAGGGTGCACATTGTCGCAATCCATGTTGACATACGATTAACATGTGTTTGTAATATCATGAAAAGTTAGGGTATATGTCACCAGAGGCTAACACAGCAGCATAAGTGGATAAAATTTTCTCAGGGACATTTTATCCAAATGACATTACGTAACTATGCTGCTGGAAAGTCCTGAAGAAAATACAAGTAATGGATGGAGTAAAGGTAACATCTCAATATACATTAGAGTGTTTAGCAGTCGATAGTTGTAAACAGGATTGAAATTGTCATTACACACACACACACACACACACACACACACACACACACACACACACACACACACACACAATCACAGGTAAATGATTATAGAGAGCATAAAAGAATTTAGCTATTTTTGACCCTGAAGAACTGAAGACAAAGTCGTAAGACACATGCTTTGGCAAATATAAAATTATCAATTTCTAAATGATTTAGTCAGTGCAATAAAAAGTTTATTCCAATCGAAACTCATCAAAATTAAGTTACACTTGTGCAAAATATATGGAAACAATAGAAATTCATCAGGGATTTAGGCAGCTGAAAAGAGTCTTTCAAGAGCAAAAATTTTAAGCAATAATAAAGCATTAGGACAGGAAACAGGCTTTATATATATATATATATATATATTGGTATTTGGACAACCATATTTGCAATTTAAGTATAAAAGTATGAGTAGAGCACAGATCAGATTATTGCATTCCAAAACAGAATAAACTTAAACAACAGAGTGAGAAGTGAAAAATGTGGGAAAACTGTGTTCCAAACATACCAGATTAAATGGCTCCATGTTGTCAGTATGATACAGACTAGGTTGTAACATAAATTGCTGCAGTCCCAGTCCCAAGCAAAGGGAGATTTACATAGAGCATATTTTCAATTGCTTAAATAGTGTGTGTAATCACAGATGGGAACCTACCCAACACTGCTAATGTATAGTGGTGGTGGTGGTGGTGGTGGTGATACGAGGGCATGCTGAAAAGTAATGCCTCCCAATTTTGTGTATGAAAAACTCTTAAAACTTTTTAAATAAAACAATTATTTACATTGTACATGTTTATTCTTCATGTCTACATATTTGCAGCCCTCTGTCATTAGAGGGTAACAAAACGATGTGTAACATAATTATGTTGGTGCATGTGAAACAGAGTGCTGTAATCAGGTTTCGAATCGAAGAGTTCATCCGTACATGGCGCACCCTCTTTTCAGCATAATAATGCTGGATCACATATGAGCACTGCAACAATCCATCTTGGGTTCACTGTCAACAATCATTCACCTTACAGTCCTGAATTGGCCCAGTTAGATTTTCATCTGTTTCCAAAACTTAAATAACACCTTTGAGCACTTCACTTTGATAATGATGAAGTGGTGCAAGCATTGGCGATGCTGTGGCTCTGTCAGCAAAGTCCAACATCCTACATTGATGGCATCAACAGACTGGTCTCTCATTGGGAGAAGTGTTTTTACTGCCAGAGTAACTACATCGAGAAATAAATATGTAGACATGAAAAAAAAGATGTAGATTGTTAATAATATTTGTTTTATTTAAAAAGCTTTGAGTTTTTGCATAAAAAATTCAGAGATGTTACTTCTCAGCATGCTCATGTATAAACATACATTGTTGGTCAAGTCATCTTGACATTCATATATTTAAGCGTATTGCACAATAGCTACGAACATTTGGTCTGTAAAATACAAATCACTTTGTGTCTGGTTTCATACTTGTATGCAGGAATAGTGTTACCCTCACACAGTAATATAGGATTAGTTTCATTGTTTTGTTTCTTTCACATTAAAAAAATTGTGTGATTATTATTCTTAAAGATTTGAAATGCATACTGTATGTAGAAATAGCTAGTAATGTTATTTGCAGCAGTATTTTGTGTGATACAATAATTTGCCATTCAAGGTTTACTGTGAGATTCTAACAAGACCACCTCCCCCCCCCCCCCCCCCCCCCCCGCCCCTTTCATAGAATGAAAATCATATTTTCAATTTGATAAACCTGAATTTAGTTCTACTGTAATTGTTGTTGGTTTAGTTACACATTGAAACCTGTGTAGAGCACATGTAATACAACTCATTCATGCTTCTTAGAACATTTCACTCTTAAGTGTGCAATACTGTGTACTTTAGTAATCTTGTTTCTGTTGCATTAGGTCCTTGGAACTCTGCGAGTACCATTATACACAATGGGTGATGGTTATAGGGGATTTCCAAATTTTCTTAATAATAAATTTTGTGGCAACTCTAAACAGCAGTTGCTATATTCTCTGCATCATCTGGGCTTGATGACAGAGGAGGAGATACAGAATGCAGTTAATGCTAAACCTGTTTCTGCATGATTTATCATTCCATGTGATATTTATTTAGATCCCATTCTACAGTGAAATATTATGTGATTTAATTATACATTCCGTGAACTGTGACATGAGAAGTTATTGTTCATATATTGTTATGTATTTATAAAGATTAATAAATATATTTATTTGACTGTTATATCATGCTAAACTAATAAACGTTGTCTCCTGTAGATGTGAACCTAGTAATGTACAGATTATTTTAAGCCTTTGACTGCCATTTCAGTCATATGTCAGTGACATTAGAATTTTTCTGCTATACACATGTGGGTGACAAACCTTCCTGCTCTGGTGGCCAGAGTAGGTCTTCCTGGGACCATAGTGTTTTAGTTTGAAACTTATTATTAGTGTTGAAAGAAGCCTGTAAGTGTGTATTTCAAACTTCCTTCAACCATAGAACAATAACACTAGTTAACAAATTTAAACTTTTTTTCTGCATCTGGTTTGTAAATGGATGGATTTACCTAATTTTGGGGTGCGGAATACACTGGTAAAATCAGTTTCGCTATGACATCACATTTACTAGATACACAGCAGAATAAAAAATGGTAATAGTGAAAATTGACACATTTAAATTAAAAAAATACACATTTAGAACGTTTGAAATCAATACTGCTTTGTATGTATACATGGGCATAATTCCAATAAAATGTCCAAATTAGTTCAGAAGATATTTTCACCTTTAATTGTCTTTGGTTTTTTAAAAATACGACGACAGAGCTCTTCTTTTGTTTGTCGTTTCATCACACTCCCTAACAAGATCCCAGCAGTAGTCACCCATCATCGAAGGGTTCTAATGGCCTTGGTAACGGTGTTCCATGGTAAGAATGTCTTGGTGAAAGTGTTCTCCATGCTCATTGCTTACGGCTCCCAAATTTTCTGGGGACAAATCAAGGACCGAGCGAGGTGGCGCAGTGGTTAGACACTGGACTCGCATTCGGGAGGACGATGGTTCAATCCCGCGTCCGGCCATCCTGATTTAGGTTTTCCGTGATTTCCCTAAATCACTCCAGGCAAATGCCGGGATGGTTCCTCTGAAAGGGCACGGCCGACTTCCTTCCCCATCCTTCCCTAATCCGATGAGACCGATGACCACGCTGTCTGGTCTCCTTCCCCAAACAACCAACCAACCAACAAATCAAGGTGAGAATGTAAAAAGTGAATTTTAAGCGACATTCTACACCCCGTGTTCTTATAGTTGTTCAACGATTCATTCACAATGGTAACATGGTTTTTGTCTGTTACCCAAAAAGCCCTTCACAGTTGCTTTAAAAGAAGACCAAGCACCTGATTGGATATCTGTGAGTTTGGTATCAAAGGCTGGATCTTTCAGAAATTTTCTTATTTTTGGTCCAACAAATACACGCTGTTTCACCTTTGCCTCACTTAATTTGGGAAACATTTCTTTTAAGCAATTGAAAGCCTCACCTTCATTACCCAGAGCTTTTACAGAGTTCTTGATAAGGCCAAACCTGATATGAAGGGGAGGCAAAATGATTTTATCGGCCTCAACTAATGGAGTATTGTTCACATTTACGTTTTCCAGGAACATATGACTTCCTTATAGCTCATTCCTGGACTGCATAGTGATTCTTGGTGTCACGGCTGTCCCAAAGGCACAAAAAGCAGCAGTATTTCATGAATCCAGCCTGTCCTATAAGGAGTACAACAACTTTTAAATCTCAGCAAAGCTGCCATTCATGATCCTTACATTTGATTGCCTCTAGCAGCAAAGACATGGTTTCATAAGTTTTTTTCATGTCTACTGCGTAAGCCAAATACTGATGGAAATGCATTGCCATTATGCAGTAGTACTGCTTTCAAGCTGGTTTAACTGGAGTCAATAAATAGTCGCCACTCCTGTGGATTAAGTTCTACACGTAGCTGCATCATCAGACCATTGACATCTCTACATATACAGATTGAATTCTGCATATCAAAATATTGAGCAAAGGAAGCACCTCTTGATCTGAAACAGGAAATTTTTGTCCCTAGAGCTACAAGGGTCCATTGTTGCAGTCTCGACCCCAAGAGTTCAGCTTGCTGTTTCGAAAGTTTTAGATCACGAACCAAATTGTTCAGTTCCTTTTAATTAAAGAGCTGAGGCGAAGTGTCATGATATTGAGGGCAGGCGTAGCGTCATGATATTGAGGACAGTACTCTTCTATATGTTCAATACTTTCTGATTCACTTGATATGGTGTCTGGTTCCGTGGCTTTCAAGATACAGACAGGAACAGGCAAACCCTCATCATGGGGCACAGGCAAATGCACTGAAGATACATTTGGATACTTTATTTTATGTCTAGTTTTGCTTGAATATCCTGAACTATCAGTTTAATAAGCCACGGCTGCTAAATACTAATGCGAATTCTTTACAGACAAATGGAAAAACTGGTAGAAGCTGACCTCAGGGAAGATCAGTTTGGATCCCGTAGAAATATTGGAACACGTGAGGCAATACTGACCCTACGACTTATATTAGAAGTTAGATTAAGGAAAGGCAAACCTACGTTTCTAGCATTTGTAGACTTAGAGAGAGCTTTTGACAATGTTGACTGGAATACTCTCTTTCAAATTCTGAAGGTGGCACGGGTAAAATACAGGGAGCGAAAGGCTATTTACAATTTGTACAGAAACCAGATGGCAGTTATATAAGAGTCGAGGGGCATGAAAGGGAAGCAGTGGTTGGGAAGGGAGTGAGACGTGGGGTTGTGGCCTCTCCCCGATGTTATTCAATCTGTATATTCAGCAAGCGGTAAAGGAAACAAAAGAAAAATTCGGAGTAGGTATTAAAATCCATGGAGAAGAAATAAAAACTTTGAGGTTCGCCGATGACATTGTAATTCTGTCAGAGACAGCAAAGGACTTGGAAGAGCAGTTGAACGGAATGGATAGTGTCTTGAAAGGAGAATATAAGATGAACATCCACAAAAGCAAAATGAGGATAATGGAATGTAGTCGAATTAAGTCGGGTGATGCTGAGGGAATTAGATTAGGAAATGAGACACTTAAAGTAGTAAAGGATTTTTGCTATTTGGGGAAGAAAATAACTGATGATGGTTGAAATAGAGAGGATATAAAATGTAGACTGGCAATGGCAAGGAAAGCGTTTCTAAAGAAGAAAAATTTGTTAACATCAAGTATAGATTTAAGTGTCAGGAAGTCGTTTCTGAAAGTAATTGTATGGAGCGTAGCCATGTATGGAAGTGAAACATTAGGACGATAAATAGTTTGGACAAGAAGAGAATAGAAGCTTTCGAAATGTGGTGCTACAGAAGAACGCTAAAGATAAGATGGGTAGATCACATAACTAATCAGGAGGTATTGAACAGAATTGGGGAGAAGAGGAGTTTGTGGCACAACTTGACAAGAAGAAGGGATCGGTTGGTAGGACATGTTCTCAGGCATCAAGGGATCACCAATTTAGTATTGGAGGGCAGTGTGGAGGGTAAAAATCGTAGAGGGAGACCAAGAGATGAATACACTAAGCAGATACAGAGGGATGTATGTTGCAGTAAGTACTGGGAGATGAAGAAGCTTGCACAGGATAGAGTAGCATGGAGAGCTGCATCAAACCAGTCTCGGGACTGAAGACCACAACAACAACAACAACAACAACAACATCCTGATATATTTGTAAGACAGAAGTAACAGTCTGAATAATGGTCATTAGGCTCACACTACACCACCGGAACAGCAAATAGCATGGCTCGGTGTTTTCCTTTCAACCACACGGTTAAGATTGTAGTACAGATTAAGCAGGCAGTAAGAGGTGCAAAATTTTTATCTTGATCACCGACAGGACAATAAAAATACAATTTATATGCCCTCTTAACCAAATCATAGATTGTTTTTCTTTGGGCTTTTGGAGTGAACTTCCCACAAACATGACAAAAGTTGTCAGGGTGGATTAGAAAGCAATGAGATTTACTAGTTGCCATTTTTCTTAGTGTAAGTTTTAAACACAAGATGTTTGCACTATCTTTCACAGTAAACACTCACTGACGATCTCTTTCACACCACTGGATTACCACACCAACAATTTACTGACTATTTGTAGATCTTCTAGCTCTCCTCTGCAAATCGAAAACAAACAATTAAACAGCAAAAAGCAAAATACTGAATACGAAAAATAAAAAACCTTTAAAAACTCAAAAATGGTACGTGCTAGAACATTTTGAAACGTATATTTGGATTCTGCACACCAAAATACATACATGTATCACATCCCAGATGCAAAATGGCTGTTAACTAGAGTAATATAGGTAATAGACCGTGTCTACCACATGTGATTGCTGTGACATCATGATTTAATGCTGTCATTCCATGAAAAAGTTAGATGTATGTCTCTGACAATGTGGCTGTTTTGAAAGTTTGATTCAGCTCCATCACCACATGTAGTCATTAATGCGGAAGCAGTCTCGCTAAGAATGAGGTTGAGCACAGACTCCACCTTCAGTTTGTTTCATGTCTTTACTGTTTACAAACTGATAGTGAAAAGCTAACTAAAGATGAAGTGCGTTTGATTTTAGAAGCTAGTCGTGATGCAGAAGAAATTCCTTCTGATGATTCTAGTATGGACTCACTCTAACTCTCAAGAGCGTCATTTACAATGCGCACATGGTAAGTTTTGTGTCAGCAGTATTTATATTCAATTTCTTCGTTCTCTTCTGTTGCACATGAGAAGCTGAGACCACTTAGTTAAAATGTGCAGAAGAGGCCACAGTCGTGCCTCCAACGTAAAATTGCACTTACCGTGCATCATTTGTTTCTATTAAAATATTCGTCAGTGCAGTAGAAGGAGTTGGCCACTAGTAAGTCTTTCAGGCTCCTTTTAAACTGATCTTTATTTGTAACTAAATTTTTTTATGTTTGCTGGCAAATTATTAAAGATGAGTGTTCCTGAGTAGTGGACCCCTTTTTGAAAAAGTAAGTGCTTTTAAGTCATTGTGCAGATCTTTTTTGTTCCTGGTATTGTATGTATGAACTGAGCTGTTTGTTGGAAAAAGAGATATATTATTTAGGACAAATTTCATTAAGGAATAAATATTCTGAGAGGCAGTAGTTAGTATACCCAGTTCTTTGAAGAGGTTGCTACAGGACGTCCGTGAATTTACTCCACAAATAATACATATTACATGCTTTTGGACTTTTGTTTAACTTGAAGATTTACCCCAAAATATTATACCATATGACATTATGGAATGAAAGTATGCAAGCTTTTTCATGTCGCCTATGTCTGCTAACACTCGAATTGCAAATACAGATTTGTTAAGGCGTTTATGCATTCTGTGGTGTGCTCCTCCCAACTGAATTTATTATCAAGTTGTAATTCCATTATTTTAAGACTGTCAACCTCTTCTATCTGCTCTTCTTCATACTTTATGCATATGCTGGGTGGATACCTCTTACAGGTTCTGAATTGCATATAGTGAGTCTTTTCGAAGTTTAATGTCAGTGAGTTGGCTTTAAACCATTTCTTAATATCCATGAAAATATCATTAGCAGATCTTTCTAGAACTACACTCGGCATACTATTTATTGCAATACTTGTGTCATCTGCAAACAAAACGAACTCTGCTTCTGGCAGTGTAACTGATGAGAGATCATTAACGTACACAAGAAAAAGCAATGGCCCTAAGATGGATCCTTGTGGGACAGCACATGTAATTTCTTCCCATTCTGATGATGACTGATGACTTAATTCACTAGTCCCTTGCACTGACACCCTTTGCTTCCCATTAGCAAGGTATGACTTGAACCATTTTGCAGCACTGCCCATGAACAGTTTGATTTCAAAATGAAATTGCAACTGCACAATAAACAAGCACTAGTATTTTTCAAGTATCTGAGTGAAAAACTACCAGTGTGTGTCCTCTTTCCATTAGGATGCCAAAAGAATCTTGTGCTTTCAAAAGTACCTGATTTAGTTGCCTGCTATTTGAGGCACAACTTTGAATGCTTTAAGAGTTTATCAATGGATTATTTTTTCAAACTCTGAAACTGTTTCAGTGTATAGCTTTAGTGAAGAACAAACTAAAAAGTCATCCAGTGAAGTTGCTTCCATTATATACAATGAAATGAAAACTGCTCATCTTTCAGGATATTAGTATGTATAAGTGGCACTCAAATGGAAATGAGACAGATGGAAAAAAGTAAGTTAACTGTTTATTATTTCAAAAGTAATTGTCATAACTGTTAATACAGTTATCTCACTTTGAGACAAGATGGTAATGGCCTTTGTGAAAAAATGTTTGCTGTTGCCTATGGGGCCACGATTATACCCAGGCATGCAATTCTACATCTGAAGCAAATCAACAGCCAGGAATGTTTCACTTCAGGGCTCCAGAAGTAGAGAAATCACATGGGGAGAGATTGGGACTGTATGGAGGATGCATGAGCGTTTCCCAGTGAAACTTCTGCAATGTACTCAAAACAATTTTTGCAACATGTAGAAAGGCCCACATGTTTTGAATATTGACTATGCTGCAGAATTTTTGATCCTCATATGACACCGATCCCTTCCCATGCGATTTCCATATTTTTGGAGCCCTGAAGAGAAACATTCTAGGCCATCGATTTGCTTCAGGTGAAGAGGTGCATGTCTGGGTACAATCATGGTTGCATATACAACGGCAAAAATTTTTCCATGAATGCATTGACTGCCTTGTCTCACACTGCAATAAATGTATTAACAGTTCTGGCAATTAATTTTGAAATAAGAAACATTTTACACACTTTTTTCCATATGTCTCTTTTCCATTTGACTGCCCTTTGTACAACTGGTAACTGATGGAAGTAATAGGCAAAATATCAGTGTTTTAATAATATTCTGTAAGTTGCTGGACAGTTGTTTGGCAGAGATACAACCAAGATTGAAATTGTATTCCCATTAGCAGATCACTTGTTTTTGTCTTTAGATATTCTGTCTCATTGAAAGAGTTAAACTGAAAAAAAGGTACTATCACGAAAAGAAGACTGCCATAAAGTATTTGAGAAATGTGGAACACTAAAAATTGATCTGGAAAATGTCTACCTTAAGTTTGAAAAGAGCAAGTGATTCAGAACATGAAATAAAGTTAGCTGCAATTCCTTGCAAGCAGGAGGGTAATTTTATGGATAATAGGGGTGGCAAAAGGGAGAAAATTTTGCACATAATATGTTCCCTGCAGCTCAGCCTGCGAGTTATCTGATGCAATTCTTTCCACCCTAACGGCATGAATTTCAATGACTTCCCAAAATTATTATCTGAAATTATAAGCTGTAGAAGTCTCTAAGATATATTTTTATTCACTATAAATAAAGAATTCAAATATGTGTGTTATTGCTTCTGTTTGGCCCACCGGTGACCTGATAACACTTCTTTGTGTTGGTTTTCAGTTGTTAGGATCACCTCGTGTCCCGATTGTTTTACATCTACATCTACATCCATACTCCGCAAGCCACCTGACGGTGTGTGGCGGAGGGTAACTTCAGTACCTCTATCGGTTCTCCCTTCTATTCCAGTCTCGTATTGTTCGTGGAAAGAAGGATTGTCGGTATGCCTCTGTGTGGGCTCTAATCTCTCTGATTTTATACTCATGGTCTCTTCGCGAGATATACGTAGGAGGGAGCAATATACTGCTTGACTCTTCGGTGAAGGTATGTTCTCGAAACTTTGACAAAAGCCCGTACCGAGCTACTAAGCGTCTCTCCTGCAGAGTCTTCCACTGGAGTTTATCTATCATCTTCGTAACGCTTTCGCGATTACTAAATGATCCTGTAACGAAGCGCGCTGCTCTCCGTTGGATCTTCTCTATGTCTTGTATCAACCCTATCTGGTACGGATCCCACACTGCTGAGCAGTATTCAAGCAGTGGGCGAACAAGCGTACTGTAACCTACTTCCTTTGTTTTCGGATTGCATTTCCTTAGGATTCTTCCAATGAATCTCAGTCTGGCATCTGCTTTACCGACAATCAACATTATATGATCATTCCATTTTAAATCACTCCTAATGCATACTCCCAGATAATTTATGGTATTAACTGCTTCCAGTTGCTGACCTGCTATTTTGTAGCTAAATGATAAAGGATCTATCTTTCTGTGTATTCGCAGCACATTACACTTGTCTACATTGAGATTCAATTGCCATTCCCTGCACCATGCGTCAATTCGCTACAGATCCTCCTGCATTTCAGTACAATTTTCCATTGTTACAACCTCTCGATACACCACAGCATCATCTGCAAAAAGCCTCAGTGAACTTCCGATGTCATCCACCAGGTCATTTATGTATATTGTGAATAGCAACGGTCCTATGACACTCCCCTGCGGCACACCCGAATTCACTCTTACTTCGGAAGACTTCTCTCCATTGAGAATAACATGCTGCGTCCTGTTATCTAGGAACTCTTGAATCCAATCACACAATTGGTCTGATAGTCCATATGCTCTTACTTTGTTTATTAAACGACTGTGGGGAACTGTATCGAACGCCTTGCGGAAGTCAAGAAGCACGGCATCTACCTGTGAACCCGTGTCTATGGCCCTCTGAGTCTCGTGGACGAATAGCGCGAGCTGGGTTTCACATGACCGTCTTTTTCTAAACCCATGCTGATTCCTACAGATTAGATTTCTCGTCTCCAGAAAAGTCATTATACTCGAACACAACACCTTACTCCACTCTGTAAGCACCAAACACTACAGAAAACATGTCACTTATTAGACAGTGAAGTATAAAAACCATAATTTTTTTAATGTTAGCAGGCAAGAATACCTGCTTGAAAAGACATATATCATCGTTTGTTAGTGCTAGCAGGCAAGAGTGTCCGATTTAAGGTATGTAGCAAAATATTGTTTATAGTTAAGAGATTATTGTTCGTCTTCTTTAATAATTATGGTTGGGCACCACTGTAATCATGTTTCACTGCACGTTTAGCTATAAATGGATCCATCTACTACTGGGCTGCAGTAACAAGAAAACAAAAATGAAGTACAACATTAGATGAAGTGGGACTACACCACTATCTGAACTACTACCTCAATAAGTGACTCCAGTGACTTATGTCCTGCATTGGATGGTGATACAGCTTACAATCCCAAAGATTCAAGATCCTCTTTAGATTTAAATGTAATTGATGATAACTTCTGCTCTGATGAGGTTCATGGAAGCGTATATGACTCTGATAATGAAAATGATACCCCATTTTGAAAGCAATTGGACAAAATATAACAAGAGTAATTTTTAATTGGTACTCAGAAGTTAATATTTCCACCAATTTTGAAATCCCTTGTGATATCTGCAAAATATTAGTAACACAAGACATATTTAACAATATGTTGTTGGAAACAAACACACATGCAGCACACAGATAGTCGAAAATCCGGGCAAAAAAAAAATTGACTAGCCAGTTGGGTTGACATTTCTGGGGAAAGAAAAAGGGAAGTTTAGCGGCCTAATGCTCAAATAACATTGCAGAAATTCCAGCTTATTGGTCAAAGAAACACTGTATGAAAATAAAATTATAAAAGCCACTGTACCTTGTGATTCAATTCTAGCATTATTGTCATACTGATATTTTCTTACTAATGATGTCTGTAGAAATGTAAATGACATGACTTAACAAAGTACAGGTGTTAATTGAACATTTGCATAGTAACTTTCAAAATGCTCTAACCTGTGGGAGAGATGTGGTAATTAATGATTCTGTGATTCCTTTGAGAGGAAGATTGATTTCTTGGTAGTATATCCCCAACAAGTCTCGCAAGTATGGTGTGAGATGATACAGAATTTATTCAGAGGGAGGCTGCACTTTTGCAATACGTATCTATCAAGGAAAAGACGATGAACTACAAGATGCAAGTCATGCTGAGACTATCAACTATGAAAACATGTGAGCCTCTTTTTGAAAAAGGTCGCATTCTTTATGCTGGCAATTTGTAATGAAGCATTTCTGTAGTGCATAAGTTGTTGGATAAAATTATGTTTCTCTGTGGAACAATTCATCCAAATAGAGCAGGAGTTCTCAAGGATATTGTGGAGAAAAAGCTTAAAAAGGGGAAATATGTGGAGTAGAATCAGATTTTTTAATTGGATGGATAAAAGGACAGTTCTATTGATTTCAGTGGTTCCTGAGCATCCTGATGTTTTAGAGGACACTTGCGAGAAGAACAGAAAAGGGGAAGTTGTAATGAAACCAAAGGCTTTGCTGGAGAACAACAAGATAAAAATGATATTGGTTTCAGTAACCAGATGTCTTCGTATTATGGCGTGAAATTGTGGAGAAAAGTTGAAATGGAACTTCTACCAGGGAACTCCATAGTACATCCTTGGATTCTGCATTGTAAAAAGTGCATTTTAGGGAGAAGAATGTTATTTTGAATTTTCAAAGAGTCAATTGCCTTGAATTTACATGCTGCCTATGCCACTCCTCCATCAAGAAAGCAAGCCCATACTTTGGTGAAAATTTGAGGACCAGCAAGAAATTTTCGGTGCCACTGCATGTTGTGCTACAAAAGGATTATCACTCAGGGAAAAAAAGCAGACAATAAAACCAAGAAAATTACAACTTTCTGCAATGACTGCCCAGGACAACATATGTGAATCAGTTGTTTCAATGAAAAACACATCCAGGAATGACTCTTTAAGAATGTGGTATTTAATCGATGCAGAGGTTATGTTAATAAGTATTTAATTTACTGTCCGTAAATTTGTTTATGTGTTTTGCAAATAAATTAGTAGGGTAAAATGTCTTCCAAAATAAAAATAATCAAGAGACAACAGAACCAAGAAAGACTTTTTAAGATTTGAGTTGTTAAAGAGCACAAAGTTTATGTAAAAATTATTTCTTTTGTTTTGTTTACTGTAATAAAGCAGTACAGCAAAAAATGTCTGACAAAAAAAAAAAAAATTGCTTCGGTATGATTTCATGTCTAGCTGACCACTAATGCAGCAGTTTACGCAGCAATATGTCCCCTTTTCTATAGACCATCCAGCAAACACCTCCACTGTGAAGTGACATCATACGGAGACATTCGGGACACAAGTGACCTGAACCGCATTCCACCAAACATTTTGTCAGGTCACAGGTGGGCCGCCATGCAGTACACGTGAGACATCAGATCTTCCTCCACGGGGAACATGATAATGTTAATACTGGGACAGAGAACACATTCTGTAAAGAGAATTGTATAAACTGAATAAACCCTCTGAACATTCCTCTCAGTGTTCCAGTAAAGACTGAAAAACTCTGTGGCATTGATAGGTTAACTGCAAGACATTTTGAGGGAAGATTGGAGGGACCTAGATGTTCTCAAGTGGTATGAGGTTGTTTTAGTCTGATTAAGCCTAAAAGTAAACTGCTTTATCCCAATTTCAATGCTTTATATTTTTACTTTTGTGCTAATAAAATTTTCAAATATATTTCTGATGATGTTTTTATATTTGATCTTGAATGATTATAAATAATTAAATTTTTCACGTTATAAAACCATTTCTGTAAGAGGTATAGAGTACTAAACTTATGCTACAATTCATATTCTTCAAAAATTGACACCTGGAAATGTACTCACCCGAAAACAAGACTTTTCTTAAAATTGTATTTCATGCATTATTTTAATGAAACTGATGCTGAATATTACACAGTATCGTGTTTTCAACAGTGAATTGTAATAATCAACATACTGTTTTTGTCTCTATTTCTGACAAACTGCATTTTTGAAATACTTTCAGCCACACAAAATGACTGCCAACAGGTGAGTTAAAACCATGACTATGGTACTCACTCTCTTTTCTCTCTGTTCCATACTTGTTCTCTGGTGTGTGGTGATTAACAGTTAAGCACACTTGATCTTTGACAATATTGTGAACAGTAATGTTGTCAGTAGTTACACTTGACCGACCACATGATTCTTACGAGCTTTGTTTTCAACAGAATTATGGCCATTGCAAAATTTCTTAGTCCATTTACACATCTGGACCCATAAAAGAGACACACCATGTATCTTAAGTTGAATGAGTAAAAAATGTTAGACATATTTTAATTGGTGGAAAAATGCTACTATTGGAGTGCAAAAACTTTGAATATGTTCCTGTTAAAAAAATCCCTGAGTGAAAAGTGGGGTGCCAGCTGCCTCATTATACCTTCCTCGGCATCTTTACAAACTTTCACAAATATTCTGGCACACGGACATATTTGCCCTTTTTTTAACATACCCTCTGAACTTACAGAGAGTCATGGTTTCATCAGGTGAAACACACTCTCTCTCTGTAAGAGCTGGTGAAAATGGTACGTCGTCGTGTGCGTCGTCGTGTTGCGATGCTGTTCTTTTACTGTGATGAACATTAGTCTTCGTCTTCCGTGGCGTCATTATGTCAGTCAGGAAGGTCATTAGCTCGTACCACGGCCAATTGGATTGGAAAGGCGGCATGCCACCTTCGTCTCCTGAACGTTCACCACGAGGTTTTTTGAGTTCAGAGCGGAAAGTGTCACGTAGGTTCTTCCATTTATTCTTCAGTACCTCGCCTGAAAATATAGACGTGAAAATATGCGTATATAATTAAGTACACTGCATACTTAATACATTTTTTGTCCTTATCACATTAACTGCAAACCCTACGGAGATCCTACACATCCTTCAATTACGCTCATTTCATTCTTTTTCAAATATTTGTCGGTTGGGATGTCTTTCCATGCACTGTCACAGTCGTTTCGGATGGGTCTAACTAGTCGCACAATGTGTGCATGAAACGTGCGCCACAATATGTGAAATTCTGAGCCCTGTACACCTGCGTTCTCCTACTATACCACTGCTTCAAACCGCTGCAAAACACATGTATGCCAACTGGAATTTTCCGAATTGTGTGGGGGTCATTGATGGTAAGCATGTTCGGGTTAAATGGTTCAAATGGCTCTGAGCATTATGGGACTTAACATCTGTGGTCATCAGTCCCCAAGAACTTAGAACTACTTAAACCTAACTAACCTAAGGACATCACACACATCCATGCCCGGGGCAGGATTCGAACCTGCGACTGTAGCGGTCAGGCGGTTCCAGACTGAAGCGCCTAGAACCGCACGGCCACAGCTGCCGGCTCGGTTTAAATGTTCCCCTCATTCTGGGACAATGTATTACAATTACAAAAAATATTTTTCGCTTGCTTTACTAGCTGTAGCCGATGCTTACTGCAGATTATTAGCAGTTGACATTGGAGGCTATGGCAAGCAATCAGATGGTGGCACATTTAGAGCAAGTAACAAGTACAATAATATTTTGAACGAAACTGAAAATTGGCCTCCACCGAAAGAACTACCAGGTACTTCAGTAAAAGCCCCATTAGTGTTGGTTGGAGATAAAGCCTTTCCACTACTGGAAAAGTTAATGCGCCCTTACCCTGGACTGTCACTGACTGAGGAAGAGAGGTTATTTAACAGGAGGCTGTCGAGGGCTAGAACGTTGGTGGAACGCACTTTCGGAAATATGGCCAGCAAGTGGCGTCTTCTCCGAAAGGAAATTTAAATTTCTGTAGAACATGCAGACATTATTATTCAGTGCATCTGTGTCTTGCACAATATAATAATCGATAAAGCTGGGCCTGACATTTCCCTTCGATTGTCTATTGACCAGGACATAACAGAACACAGTGCTTCAGCAGCATGCTTCCAAAATGACAGAGCAAACAGCAGTGCTTCAAGAAGAGCGCGGAATGTCAGAGAGGCCTTCAAAAACTATGTCAACAGTCATTAATGCAAATATATTTCATGTCGAAATTATCAAATACTGTAACTACTGTGAACGTCATTTCATTATCAAAATACTGTAATAGTGTCTATACACAATTAAAATTAGAAAATAAACGAAGTTGTTTGTGTTACTTATTTCTTGGAGTCTTGTAGCTATTTATTTTACTTTTTTGTACTTACTGTAATTTCCACAATCTTCAGCTATTTCATTCCATGCTTGACGAACAAAATCCCTATTGTGGTAATATTTATTTTTCTGGTCCCACAACACGGGGCGTTCCCGCACATTGTTAATTAGTCTTTCGACGTCCATCACAAGCAAGCAATTACTCCAGACGCAAGCGCAAACAAGCAATCACTCCAAACACTTGCGCGAAACGCCAACTCGGTTGGGACTACAGCGGAGTCATCGCATCGCACCGCATCACATCGCTCGGCCCAGCCTGCAGTCTACACGGGCACCGCTCTGTTGCCACTGTTAAACCATGCCAGCCCATTGTCACGCGATTTCAGCGCTTCATCGCTCCGCTCGGCATCGCATCGCATCGCATCGCGGGCAGTGTAAATTTAGCCTTAAGAAGCATTTTCACAAGTCGGTTGCAGCATCTCAAAATTAACAACATTTTATGGTGCAAATATAGCTAGAGAAAGAAAAATTGCAGAGCTGTAAGTGGCAGCATTCATTGCAGAGCATTGTTCGGAATCAGCAGTAGATAGTCTAGGAGATCTGTTGTCGGCTTTGGACACGTCATCTATTGTTTGCAGTGGAATGAAGTTGCATCACACGAAATGTGTAGTGCTGGTTACTAATGTGATTTCACCGTGTTCGCTTGAGGATCTCCTTGGCGACATTGCCGATAGTCCTTATTTGATGATAATAGATGAGAGTATTTCCATTGACACCAAGAAAATATTTGCATCATTGTGCATTATTTTAGTCAAAACGAAAAATAACTAGAGACTGGATTATATGCACCGTAAAAACGTTAAAATATGCGTGAAAAATGCTTAAAAGTGCATGAAAATATGCAAGATCAAATAATAACAAAGCATGGTAGTTACTGCGTGTATTATATCTCGAAGTCGAACCTGTGCATATCAGTTACGAGGAAGAGCGTCGACCACTCGAAAAATCGGTACATGTAGAACACTGATATCATTTTCTGATTACTTTACGGTAGAGGTTATGGTGGAGGCCTTTCTGGGATTATTTTCTAAAAATTTTGCGAAATGGGGACGCGTACGGTGTTTCAAGATTTGTTCCTTCTTTGCTATTGTTGTCAGTAACAAGCGGATGCGATGCGAATGAGTCGCAGTGAAATAATCGGTATGTATAGAATAGGGTGACCAAACGTCCCGGAAAACCGGGATTGTCCCGGTTTTCATCCCCTGTGTTCCGGTGTCAAAAGTCCCGGAATTCAGTTTGTAAATACATTTCGTGAAACTTTCTCAAATTTTTGGGATTTCGCTGTATTCAAGGAAATACAACACAAGAAATTAATATTTTTAGCTTATTTGTCTAAAACCTCCATTGTCCCATACTAGTAATCACAGTATCGGTATTGATACACTCAGGCAATAATTTACTTTGAGCGGTACTTTGGCCAACAAGTAGCCTTGTATTATTGTAACAGAGCTATGAAACCGTCCGACTGTCGCGCCACTTACTCACACACTCATTGTCAGAACAGTGTAGTAGTTGATGTTTTGTCAGACAAACTGCAATAGTTTTTTTCTCATATTAGTGGTATTATTGCTGCAGTACTGTGAAACGCAATGCCGAAACGTGCCTGCAAGTTCAGTGACTTTTATTCCAAGGAATGGAATTTCATTAAGAAAGGTCGTTTTGATTACGAAGCAGAGTATTCCGTATGTAACTGTTTTGTTAATATGTCATGGTGGACGTTCCGACATATTTGATCACATCAGGTCAAAGAAACACATTAACAGATACAGTGCACCGAGCTGCAGTAAAACTCTACAAAATTATTTTGTGAAACATCAGTCAAGCGAAGAGACGAAAGTTAGAGCAGCCGAGCTTACACTAGCGTACCACACGGTAAAACATCACCAAACTTATAGATCTAGTGATTGTACTAATAAGCTTAACAGCATTATGTTTGATGATTCTTCCATTGTAAAAAAGTTTAGTTCAGCAAGAACTAAAGTGTTAGCCTTAGTGAAAGGAGTTATTGCTCCCCAGAGTGTAAAGGAAAGCCCTGAATACATCAAAAAGTCTTCTTTCTGCGGGATATCCACTGATGCCAGCAATCATAAGGCCACTAAAATATTTCCGTTTGTTGTTCAGTTTTTCGATATTAATCAGGAAATTCAGACCAAACTTTAGAAGGTGAGTTCCCTACCTAATGAAACATCTGACGAAATTTCAAGATGTCGTATGAATACTATCGAAATGTTTGATCTTGAGAAAAATAAATGTGTGGCATTTTATGGAGACAACACCAACACAAACTTTGGTGGTTTAAAAAGACAATGCAACGTATTTATCAAATTAAAGGCAACATTGCATGAAAACATTGAAGGCATAGGGTGCCTTGCACATGTTGTACACAATAGCGTGCAGACATCTGCTGTCAGTTTAAGCTATGATGTTGAAGCTATCGTCATGAAGGTATACTCACACTTTTACATATATGCTGTTAGAACAGAGTCTTAAGGAGTTCTGTGATAATGTGGGAACTGAATATATGACTGTAATGTGTCACTCGAAAACTCGCTGGTTATCACTGTTTCCAGCAGTTGAAAGAGTAATCCGCCTGTTTGAACCGTTAGAAGATTTTTTTCCTAAATGAAGACAAAGCCCCCAAAACATTGGATCAGTTTTTCAGTAACCCTTTAAGTGAAGCCTACTTATGGTTCATTCACAGTCAGCTTAGCACTTTGCAGCATGGGATAAAGGAAATCGAGGGAAGCACGAAAAGTATAATAGAGGTAAATGATGTTTTGAAACTGTTACTAAGAGGAGAGAGATCAGCAGTTTATTTCTTTTAATGTTAATTCTGTCCTTAAAAGAGCAGAAGTATCAGAAGCAGCGGAAAGGAGTTTTAGAGAAGAAGTTAACAAGTTTTATGGCACTTGTGTAGAATATCTCAGCAAATGGAGCGCCTCATATTTACCCTCATCGCCGGTGTTTGATTGGATGTTATTGAAGATAGTGCCAAAATGGGAAAGTGTTCAAGAGAAATTTTCTTATTTGAAGAGTAAGGAGATTGAAATCGGTGATTCCATTCTCTTTGATCAGTTCAGCATACTGACAAATTTTGTTGAAGAAAGTCTTCACAAGTGGAATGATGAAAAAAAAAAACACAATTGGAATGTCATGAGAAGTGGGTGATTTTTTTTAAAAGCTGTGACTGTCTTCAGCATTACTCTGAGTTGCTAATAATAGCAAGGTATTTATTTGCAATCCCAGTCCATAATGCCAATGTGGAAAGAATATTTTCATTCATGAATATCCAGTGGACTGATGAAAGAAACAGAATGGAGGTGGACACTCTTGAAGCAATCCTGCAGATCCTGTACAACTACAAAATGGATTGTGCCGAGTTTTATCACTGTGTCTGAAAGAAAAAAGATATAATCAGGAAGGCTGGAGGCAGTGAAAAATACCCTTGTCTCCAAGGACAGTCAATTCCATCTACAAGTGCTCAGTAACGTTAAAGCTCATGTTAATATTAACTGATTAAAAGCTGAATGGCTGTAAAATATTGTAAAATCGTAATACATTGCTTTATTACTGTATATGTTTATTAAGTGTCATTAATTATACAGATAATCTAGACTATCTCAATCTTTTATATCCTCTTATTAGTTATAATAATCGGGTTAACAAAATGTATCAACAAAACATTAATATTTAAAATTAAGAAACCTGGGTACATGTGGAAAGAGGTGTCCTTTGGCACCCGGGTGAATGTGTCCCAGTTTTCACCGAAAATAATTTGGTCACCCTAGTATAGGACCAACTACGAGATATATTGCATGCAGAGGGCACTTATTGTTTCTGGTAAAAGCTCACCCATCCTTTTAATAAAACTATCAATTTGGTACAAGGGTTCAAAGCCTGGGTTATTGTTTAATTTTTTTCCAAATTTCTCTTTTTAGGGTTTCTTGGGGATACCTCCACCGATGAGGAGTTCACTAGAATAATTTTATCTATTAAGTGAATAGATTCATTCAATGCCAAACCTTGAGTTTCAAGCTTTTTAATACTTGCAGGTATATGGGAAAAATGAGTGCTAATCACAGCATTGTCTTTTATAATACCGGAATCATTAAAAGCTTCCTTGCATTGGCAAACTGTCAAAGCCTCTGCACTATCGAAGTCGTTTACTACCCCTCTAGTGGCCTCGAAATATTTATTGTAAAACAACACAGCTTCGACCCACGTACCCCAACGAGTTACCATTGGTTCGAGAGGTAAAGGCACATTTGGTAATTATTCTTTGTAGGTCTTGATGCGAGCAGGAGCCTTGAGAAACACTTTCTGTATGGATGAAATCAGTTTGTTTCCATTCACAAACATGGAACGTACTTCTTCAGTAACGCGATATACTCCACGAGCAAAGCACGTCACATGAATTAAATTGGGATAAAATACTTGGATGCCTTTTACTAATTTGATCAGGTACGGAGCAGCGACTGAAATAAACACAACACCCTTTCATCTGCAGAACATTGTGGAAATATTTTTCTGATACCCTAAGTCACAAATCTGGCGACTGTAGAATGATTCACTTTTTCAAGTTCTTTGCAGGCCGCTAAATAGGAAGAAAAAGGCCCTTCTGTTAAAGCACCAACAATTTTAATTTGCAATGTAACGGCCATAAGTGCGTAGTTTCGTCAACTGGAACCAAGATAATGCTGTACTTGAGTTCATTGTCTATTTCTTCCAGAACATTTACGTAAATTATCGGTATGTAATTTTTACGTACTGTTGATACATCTGGTATATTTTGATTTAAGCAATATTTGCGCAGGAAGCTTTTGAGGATAGGGTTTGTAAGTTTGTGAGGAAAAATATTGCTTGCAATGAATGCTTGACATAGACCCATGTTAAACCGACTTTCTTGGTTACGCATGGGCAAATCCCTGCTACTGCAACTTGCTGTAGTCAGAAGTTGTTGTCGTGGTCCTTTCTTCTGCATTCCTGCGATATGAAGACTTGTCTTGACATGCTGGTCTGTTTGAAACTTTTTTTACACGAAACGTTTTTCTCGCGAACTCGACAATATAAATCAATTCAATACAAAACAATGTTCCAGGATGGTCAGCTATTCACGAAAAGACGTTTCTTTTTGCGGGTGGCTTGGCGCACAACATGTTACATACTACACGTCGTAAACACATTCAACTGTGTACAAGTAAATAGAAAGCTAAACTGAAACAATGGATGTGCTATTAAAAGCTTGAGTAGTTTCATTTAATTGTTGCCGACGCATACGGTATGACCGCCGTGGGGATTAACCGGACGAGCGGGCGCAGGAGAATTGCCTGTCTGTTCCTGTTCCCCTTATGTAATGATGTCGCTAGGCAATGCCCTATCGGTTAGCGATCGCACGCAGTTCTAGGTCGCCGTCAATCTGTGAGACATCAAAACTAGGTCAAGCTAGAGACTGCCCACCTAAATTGTTAAAATATTGTAAACATAGAGCGAAAATATGCATGGTCACTAGTTTTTAGTTAAAATATGCAATAACCGGTGAAAAGGAGCCAAATATGCAAATGCATATAATCTGGTCTCTATATTAATAACAATGTTTTACTGACTGTTGGAAATAGTGGGTGGTGAAGCTGATTCATTAGTTAATGCGTTTAAAAGGCGACTACCTATTACAAATGGCCTTGTTTTAAATAAGTTAATACGTAGAGCTGTGGACTAAGCTAATGCAATGGCTGGAGAGCATCATTCTCTTCAATGTTGAAAGAATGTCTGCTCCATATTACTACTGTGAAATGTTTGTCACACCCACTGTATCTTGCCACAGAAAACGCTTCCAAAGTATTACCTTTACAAACCGGTATAGACATGCGATTCAAGTAGACAGATATGTAAACAGTCAAAATACGGCGCTGCGGTCGACAACGCCTATATAAGACGACAAGTGTCGGCGCAGTTGTTAGATCGGTTACTGCTGCTACAATGGCAGCTTAAGATTTAAATGAGTTTCAGCGCGGTGTTACAGTCGGCGCAAGAGTGGTGGGACACAGCGTCTCCGAGGTAGCGATGAAGTGGGGATTTTCACGTGCGATCATTTCACGAGCGTACCGTGAATATCAGGAATCTTATAAAACGTCAAATCTCCGACATCGCTGCGGCCGGAAAAAGCTCATGCAAGAACGGGAAATTTAGAAATTTGTGGTTAGGACTATGGGACCAAACTGCTGAGGTCGTCGGTCCCCAAGAATGGGACTAACGGCGACTGAAGTGGAACCTTTCTGCGAATTGCCGCAGATTTCAATGCTGGGCCTTCAACAAGTATCAGCGTGCGAACCATTCAACGAAACATTATCGATAGGGCTTTCGGAGCCGAAGGCCCACTCGTGTACCCTTGATGACTGCACGACACAAAGCTTTACGCCTCGCCTGATCCCATCAACATCAACATCAGATCGGGTTGACGGAGGAGATAGAGAAGATCCAAAGAAGAGCGGCGCGTTTCGTCACAGGGTTATTTGGTAACCGTGATAGCGTTACGGAGACGTTTAACAAACTTGAGTGGCAGACTCTGAAAGAGAGGCGCTCTGCATCGCGGTGTAGCTTGCTCGCCAGGTTTCGAGAGGGTGCGTTTCTGGATGAGGTATCGAATATATTGCTTCCCCCTACTTATACCTCCCGAGGAGATCACGAATGTAAAATTAGAGAGATTAGAGCGCGCACGGAGGCTTTCAGACAGTCGTTTTTCCCGCGAACCATACGCGACTGGAACAGGAAAGGGAGGTAATGACAGTGGCACGTAAAGTGCCCTCCGCCACACACCGTTGGGTGGCTTGCGGAGTATAAATGTAGATGTAGATGTAGAATATTGGACTATTGATAACTGGAAAAATTTTGCCTGGTCGGACGAGTCTCATTTCAAATATGGAGCGGATGTACATGTACGGGTATGGAGATAATCTCATGACTCCATGGACCCTGCATATCAGCAGGGGACCGTTCAAGCTTTTGGAGACTGTAATGGTGTGGGGCGTGTGCAGTTGGAGTGATGTGGGACCCCTGACGCGTCTAGATACGACTCTGACAGGTGACATGTACGTAAGCATCCTGTCTGATCTCCTGCATCCATTCATGTCCATTGTGCATTTCGACGGACTTGGGCAATTCCGAGAGGACAATGCGACACCCCACACGTCCAGAATTGCTACAGAGTGGCTCCAGGAACACTGCTCTGAGTTTAAACACTTCCGCTGGCCACCAAACTCCCCAGACATGAGCATATCTGGGATGCCTTGCAACGTATGTTTGAACTACTGGCTGGAAGGAAACCGTTCAAAATAGACAAATTCTCATGGAGGCGCTGGCGGGCTCGCACAGGAGCCATTACTTAAATTTTAGACCAATGGAGTGTTTTAGAGCTTCATTTTAAATTGGCCAAGGATAAAGAAAGATGTTATACTGCTGGTCAATTAGATCTTATGCTATTATGAAAATCCAATAAATTATATTTTTGAAACACTCACTAAGAGCAATCATCGATTGTAATCGCCTGTTTCAGGCTGAAAATGTTGAACCTCTTAAGCTGTTGTCAGAACTACATTCTTTGCTGCTGAACTATCTGTCAATTTCAGTTCCTCTAGAACGATTAAGTAATATCAAGAGACAAGATTTGACACGTTTCAGTTTCAGTGATTATGTGATGAATATTGAATGAATCAATTTAGGATGTAATTACAATGAAGTGGCAGATAGTATTGACCAAAAAGTTTTAAGAATTGTAAAAGAGTGGTGTGTATCATTTCTGTCAGTTATGCCAAGAAATTCAGAGTAAAAAACCAAAAGAATTTAAAACTTTTGAAAAAAATTGCCTGTTTCACATTTGACTCGGTCACTAGCGAAGTCCGGGCTGATGTGGGGAATGTAACTGCCAATTTTAAAGAATTGTTTGGAGCTGATAAAGTTAACAGCGCTTTGGATCAATGGCGAGCTCTCCCTTTCAAACAATGGAACAAGTCTAATTCAACAGAGGAATTTTGGGGCGAAGTGTCGACCTTCGAAGATGATATTGGAGAACGGCAATTCTCGGCTATTAGCAAGTTGATGACAGGAATCCTGAGCCTGCCA